>NC_060282.1:2021313-2032028 GCF_021613505.1 Equus quagga | reverse complement strand
CTGCTCACACTCTGAGCCCTGACCCTGCTCACACTCTGAGCCCTGACTGGCCCCGGCCATAGAGATTGGCAGCAGTTTTAGTCTTTGGACCTATGGCCAGAGTGTGGGGGAAGCTAAGACGGTCCAGTTTCTGGGGGCAGACTGCCTCATGAAGGGCTTAAACAGCAGCGGAGGGATCAGGCTGGCTGGACTCTTTAAGCTCTCTTATGAGCAGGAAGTTTGGTGTTCTGAGTTGTTCTGGCACCTGCCCTTGCTTAGTCTTGCCTCTTCCCTCCCTTCCTTCCCATTCAGAGCCTGGCCGCCGTGCCTTGGCGCTGCTGCCTTCTGTTTTCCTTTAGCAGGGAGACAATCAGCTTCTCTATACTCAGTTTCAAGTGCTCTATACTGACCACCGAGACTGAGGGATCCCAGTCTCAGGGTCTGGGGTTCTGAGTGTGCACACAGCAGCACAATGAGCTGCTGGCTGGGACACGTCGCAGCTGGCCTCTCCTTGAGCCTTCCTGGCTCCTTTAAGAGGAGGAACTTGGGAGAAGGAGGACAGGGTTAATTCACTCCGGGTCCCTGGGTGGGCCAGCTGCTCCACTTCCAACTTGTCTGGGCAGCAAGGAGCCAGGATGTAGGGACGCCCGTGTTCCTGAGCGTGGGCAGCTGGTATTTTCTAGGAGCAAGAAGGTGGCAAACTGGATAAACAAGGGTGTCCCAGCTGCCAACATCCTGCAGGGCCCACCTGTGACAGCCCAGCCTGCCCTCCCCTGCAGGTTGGGGCTGAGCCATGGGTGGGGCCTCACAGCCAGGTCTCCAGAGGAGGGGCTCTGGAGGTGGGCCAGGAAGGGTGAGTAGAAGCTCACCAGCCAGAGCAGGGGCCAAGGGGAATGGGCAAGCCATCTTAGGGAACATCTGCGTGGGAGTGGCTCCCTCTCTGAGCATAGGGCCCTTGGGTTCTGTTCCAGCAACGCGTCATGGAAATTTTGGCACACCCTGGGCAGAGCCTGGCCATGGAATTTCATGCTCCGTTATCCTGTTTAATGCAGTACCAAGGGATGGAATGTCACAGGCACGCTCTTGCTCTCCAGTGTCCAGCTCCCTCTAGCACCATCTCCTGGCAAAGCAGAAATGTGGCGGGCAGAGTTGCTGCCCAAAGCTGGGCAGAGGATGGGCGTGGACCTGAGCCTATAACTTCACCACCAGCACCCACTCCTGCAGTCTAGGTGACGAACTCTCGGACTCCTTCAAGCCACAGGAAGCAGAGTGGGCTGATGCTCCAGCCAAGAACTGGGACCTCCTCAAAGGGGCAACTTGGGCCTGGCCAACATCTCACAATGGCTCTGGGGCCTTCAGGAGCATCCTCCCTCCCCCGCTGCCTGCACTTGGAGAGGCTGGGCTGCTCCTGCTTCCTCCCATTTCCTCCCGGCATCTCCCCAATAATCCTTACACACAATATCGTGTCTTGGCGCCTGGCGTGAACTCACACCAAGTATGCTCCAAGCACTTCACACCTGGGGGGCTGTCCCATCCCAATTCCAGCCCCCACCCTATCCCCCTCTGCACTGCACTGCTTCTCCTGTCACACTCACCCACGCATGCTCATGAAATATCACACATGCGTGCACACACTCACACATTTGCATACACACACTCCCCCCACTCACACACAGTCTTACACACAAGCACATACACACGTTCTCACATGCTCTCACATACGCTCACACTGACACAATCTCACACATCACACACACATGCGTGTGCACCAGTCCTGACTGCACCAGGCTCGGTCCAGCCTCGGACTTGGTCATGGTGTCACTTAGCGGCGTGACTGTGCCCTGTCTCCCCTCCCGTCTTTCTCCTTCACAGCTGGTGGAAACAGCATGGGCAGGTGGGGGCGGGGGAAGGGGGCCTTCCTTCAGGGGGTTGGGGGAGGGCAGGATGGGAGAGCAGAGTGCGAGGTCCAGGAGCCCAGAGGTGGCTTGGGTCCCTTCCCCGCAGTGGCGGCACTGTGTCAGGGAGGCCCCGGCTTCGGGGTCCGCAGACCGGTTGATTCAGTCTTGTCTGGGTGGCCTTCTCCTTCCATAGCCTTAAACGCTTTGTCAGTGAGATGATGGTAATGGTTCTCCTCCCCAGGGTGTCCTGAGAATCAAAGGACCGTGTGTGGAAAATGTTTGGCAGAGTCCTTGGACCAAAGCGCAGCCAGAAATAGACAACAACGTTGATGGTGTAGAGGAGGGGGTGACTTTGGGGACTCCCAAGGGTGGTGCTTACCTCGAGTCATCTGAGAAGACAGAGCTGGGAGAGGGGACAGGTTGCAGAGGGGTCTGGGAGGGTCCTGTGCAGCGGGTGAAGGGACCTCAGAAAGCTTCTCAGTTCCAGAGAGTGAAGCCACTGGCAAGGCGTGGGGCATGGTGGCTCCAGGGCCACCCTGCCCCCTGGACTGAGGAGAGCAGGGGTCAGCAGAGGCCATGCTGCTTGGGGCCCCTGGGCCTTCTCTGCTGGGTCAGACCTTGAGCTCATGCCCCTTTGCCAAGTAGGAAAGGGTCTTGGTGGGGGCTGAAATGGCCGAGTGGGTGCAGGATGACCACCTGTCCTTCCCCAGTGTGGAGGGTGCCAGCAGGGGAGGCTTTGAAGGAGCTTGTGTCCCCAGTGCGGCCCAGAAGCTCTCTGTCCCCAAAGCTCTGCGCAGAACAGCTTAGGTGTCCTCTCAGCCCATGAGGGAAAAGCCGAGTGGATTTTCTGTGGGCACAACTCCATGACTTCAGGAGCCCATCCCTCATGTCATCCTCCACCCCATGCTGTCCTGTGTGCACCTCCACTGGGTCCACTCTGTGGAAAGGAAGGGCCTTCCTGTGCCTGCAGTGCCCAGCTTGGGACCTGCCACCCAGAGGGCCCTGTGTTGCTCACGGAGCCCAGAATCCTCAGGGGGGGTGGGGTGGGAGGGCTGCAAGGCATCCTGACCCCTGAGGAGAGTGGAAACGTCATGAAGATTGTGACCTTAATGCATTAATTGGAAGGACTGTTGGGTCAAGGGTTAGGAGGGTAGAGGCCAGTTAAAACAAAAAGAGATAATGTAGAGGGGATAGTGAGAGAGAGAAAGGGGAAAAGAAGAGGAAAGTAGAGACACGAGGGCAGAGGGGGAAACCAGCACCACTCGGGGTGTGCTGGAAAGTGTTTAACAAGCAGCTCACAGAAAAATGAGACATCTGTATACGTACATAAAGTTACTACGGGTTGTAATCACATAAAGGATGTGTAGTGGCAATTTACAAGTAACGATGAAATACACAATACTCTTAATTGTAAATTCCACATGGCCGACTGATTCTCCCAGAATGCCTTTGTTGACTTTTCTTGCATCCACAGTGAAGCATCCGTTCTGATGTGAGTGCTGATTGTATTTGTGTTTGTATTAAAGAGTCAGAGAAGAGTGAAACAGCAAAGATGGCGGATTTTGGAATGGTGAACATCATTCCTCAATGATGTAAGTGAATCCTTGCAGAATAGATAATATTTTTCAAATTCTGAGAGAATATTTCCTCAAAATTTTGTGTTATTGACACTGTAACAGCTACAGACAACACAATTCTGCATTATTAGCATTTTCTCTTTCATTTTTTTAAGTCTAAATAATAAACAAAACGATAAATCAAGACCTTATTTTGCATTTGCCGATTTCTGTGGTGTAAATCCTTCCATCACAGCTGATTTCTTGCTCCCACTGTAACATCACTGAATGTGGAGCTGGGAAGATATGCAGAGTATCTCACCATTACACAGCATTTCCACCGTAAACATACGATGGACAAAAATAACCTTAAGAAAATAGACGATGATAAAATAATCAGAAGTGGTAAGTTTTGAGTATTGCCTTTGTTTTAATATAATTTGTTTAATTGTAAGTTGATATAATTTAACTTTAAATAATGACTGTCCTTAACGAAGTCTCCCAAAATTCCTGAAAATTGAAAAATTGGCTCCCATGAGCACATCACTGCTGTCATTCCCGTGGGGGAAGAGGGAGGAGAGGCAGAGAGTGAGGGGAAGCTGGGAAAAAGGGAAGAAAAGATGTGTAGAGAGAGAAAGTGATGTGGGAGAAAGGCAGAGGAAAGCCTGGGGGGGATTAGGTAACCTGGAGGCAAGCCCTGTGGTCCTCGAGCCAGCTAGGATTCTCACCCATCAGGATTGTTACCCACCATCCTCTGTGATCACAGCACAGAAATGGCTGCCTTCTCATCCTCAGAGGGTCCTACTATGAGGACTCCCCAAAACAAGTTCTGGGTTTCTGGATGGTTCCTTGAGATTCATCCAGACTGTTGTATGTATCAATAGTTGGTTCCTTTCTATTGCTGAGAAGTATTCCATGATGTGGATGGACCACAGTTTGTTTAACTACTTGCCCATTGAAGGGCATCCAGGTTGTTTCCAGTTGTTGGCTATTATGAATGAAGCTGCTATAAACATTCATGCATAGGTTTTTCTGTGTGAACACACATCTTCATTTCTCTGGGATAAGCACTCAAGGGTACAATTGCTAGGTCATATGGTAGTTGCATGTTGAAGCTTATAAGAACTACCAAGCTGTTTTCCATTGTGGCTGTACCATTTTACATTCTCACTAGCAATGTGTGAATCATCCAGTTTCTCTGCATCCTTGTCAGCATTTTGCGTGGTCATTATTTTTTATTTTAGCCATTCTGATAGGCATGCAGTGATATCTCCTTGTGACTCTAATTTGCATTTCATAAAGGATAATGATGTTGAACATCTTTTCACATGCTCATATTTGCCACTCATATTTGCTTGTTGGTGAAATGTCTGTTCATGGGTTCTGGCTCATTTTCTAACTGGATTTTCTTTTTTTAACTGTTGACTTTTGAGAGTTCCTTATATATTTAGATGATACTTCTTTGTCAGATATGTGGCTTGCAAATATTTTCTCCCAGTCTGTAGCTTGTCTTTTCATCCTCTTAACGAATCTTTACCAGAGCAAAAGTTTTCAATTTTGATGAAGTCCAGTTTATCAATTGTTCCTTTTATGAACTGTGGTTTTGGTATCAACTCTAAGAACTCTTTGCCTAGCCCTAGATAGTATCTTTTTAATATTTATGGAATCTGTATACATGTCATTTTTTTTCATTCCTGGTATTGATAATTTGTGTCTTCTCTCAGTATGATCATTCCTTCTAGGGATTTATCAATTTTATTAGTTTTTTTAAAAAATGACTTTTGATCTTGTTGATTCTTTTGTGCATTTTCTATTTCATTAGTTTCTGTTTTGTGAAAATTAATAAAGGAAACGTCAACTAAAATTAAAGTTGGAAAGCCTATAGGGGGAGCTCTCATGTCCTACCGCTCATCCTCAATTACCACAAACAGGGAGAGATGTACCTTGCATCTCCAACAGGAAACTGCCTACTGGTTTACCATTCCAGCAGGAGGAAGATTTTCTTCTTGCTCAACAACAGTCCTAGCCAACGGAAAACGCCACAGCTCAGCCAATGAGGAGCCATCACCACTCTGAACTCTCACTCTCCTCCAGTGGACTCTCCTTTAGTGCAGCCCCTCCCCAACCCTCCTTTTCTATAAAAGCAGCTCCCCTCCTTTGTTCTCTGGACTTGCCTATGATTAACCATAGTTTGCATGTCCTGAGTTAGCTCATTTTGTTGGTAAAATAACTGGCTATTTTATTTATTTTAAAGTTGACAGTTTCTTTCTACTTCCTTTAGGTTTGTTATGCTTTTTCTAATTTCTTAAAATCGATACTCAGATTTCTGACTTTCAGACTTCTCCCATTAATATATGATTTTAGATCACAAATTTCTCTTTATAAGCATGGCTTTAGCACCATATCACAAGTAATAATATGTCACATACACATAATAATTTAATATAAATGTTTTATAATTTCCATTGTGATTTTTTTTTAGTGTTGGGATATTTGGAAATTTATTGCTTAATTTCCAAACATTTGGGATATTTAAATTTTTGTTATTAGCCTCTTATTTAGTGTCACTATGGTCAAAAAACACACCCCAGATGATTTCAATCCATTGAAATAGTTGAGGATTGCTTTATACCCAGCCTATGGACAAAAATTTGGTAACTGTTCTGTGTCTACTTGAAAAGATTTATTTTTCAGTTGTTGGATGCACTGCTCTATATATGTTATTAGGCTAAGATTGTTAACCATAATGTTCAAAAATTCTGTATCTTTATTAATTTGCTGGCTTATTCTATCATACACAGAGAGAAATATACTGAAATCTACCACTTGACCTGTTGTTTCTGTTAATGTTCGCTTTATATATTTTGAGGCTATGTTAATAGATGCATACAAATTTAGAATTATATCAGCCTGTCGGATTTACCCTTTTGCAGTTATGAAAAGATCTCCATTAGAGTAATGCTTCTTGAATTGGCATCACCTTTGTCTGATATTAGAAGTTCTACCAGACTTCTTTTGTTTACTCTTTGCATGGTGTGCCAATTACTAAGCGCTTGACAGCTCCACCTGCCCGCACAGCCGGGCTCCGACCCTGGACCCGGTTCTGCAGACCCCATTTCGGCGTTGCGGGGGCCGCCATGCGAGACTCCGCCGCTAGGGGCGCGAGAGGGAGAGGGCGGGGCTGGGGGAGGGAGGGACGCGCTACTTCCGGTTTGCTTCCGGGTTGCTCTCGCTGCTTCTGGGCGCGCGTAGTGCCGGGGCGGTGGGGCGCTGCCTTCCACCCGGCGGGGGTGCTTCTCTGCGCAGCTGCTGAACTGCTTCCCGTGTTTCCGGCGTCTTAGACCACCTTCATCGCGCCCCACTCGGAGACCCCGGCCAGAGACACCCCTCCGCAGGGTCTGGGTCAACCCGGCCCCTCCTCCAGCCCAGAGACCCCGGCCAGAGACACCCCTCCGCAGGGTCTGAGTCCAGCCAGCCCCTCCTCCCGGAGACACGTCTCTTCAGGGTCTTTGTACCAGCTGCATGGGGCAGTCCACTCCTTGGAGCTTATGGAGTTGTAATAATTCTAACCTCTTCACTGTTTAACTCCAGCCCCAGGGATGGAAGCTCCCTCACCTCGTTGCTGTTTTCCTTATGTAGGGGTTGCCACCTACAACCTGAAGGCCACTCCAGCTGCTTGTTTTTATAGGACCTGTGAGCTGAGCATGGTCTTCTACATATTTAAATATTAGAGGGGGGAGAAAAGGAATCTTGCGTGAAAATTACATGAAATTCAAGCTTCATTATCCATAAATAAAGTTTCTGGAACTTAGCAATGCTTCCTTTTCGTTTTGCCACCTCTCAGGACAGCACTTGGACTTTACAATACTTAACTCTTTCTCTCTCCGCCACCTTCTGGGCTACTCCTATTGCAAATAAGTCTTTACACTGTATCATTGTATTAACTATGCCATATAATTCTTTTATCCTCATATTAAAATCGCAAAGACCTCATTATTATTGTTTTATACAATTGATATTCGTCTATATTGACCCACATTTATGCTTTCCTTTTCTTTCCTGTGTTTCCTTTCTTATGCTTGAGATCCTTTTTCTTCTACCTCCCGTATTTCTCTTAGTGTGGTCTGCTGGTCGTAAATTCTCTGAGATTTTGTTTCTTTGAATTTGTCTTTACCTTTGAATTTTGAAGGATATTTTTGCTGTGTGTGAAGTTGTAGATCCATTATTTTCTTCCACTGTCTTCTGTCTTCTATGCTTCTGTCTCTTTTTGGAACTCAGTTATTAGTCCTATTGTTGCCCCCTTAAGAATTGCATCTATTTTCTCTGTCTGCTTTTAAGATTTTCTCTTTATCCTTGGTTTTCAGCTATTTTACTATGATGTGCCTAGGTATGATTTTTCTTTAGCTTGCTTCAATTTCTTAAGAGTTTCTTAAATCTGCGGGTTGATATCTTCCATCAGTTTTGGAAAATTATTAGCTTCTATATCTTGAAATGTTGTTTCTGTCCCTCGCTCTTTCTCTTACCCTTAGTGAACCCACATTGCATCAGCTACTGCTGCATGACCAGCCCCTCCAAAGCACACCGACCTACGGCACTGCTCATCATCACCCATGTGTCTGTGGGTGGACCGGGTGGCTCTGCTCCTCCCTCCAGATCTTGGGTCAGCTGGGATGAGTCAGCTACATGTGCTGCTCCTTCTCCTCCTGCTACAGTGGGCTAGTGAGCATCTTCTCCTCATGATGATGGCAGAGACGTAAGAAAGCAATCCCAACCACACAAGCTCACTTCAAAGCTTCGTGTGTGTCGCATCCGCTAACATCTCATTGCCCAAAGCGAGCCACATAATTGAGCCCAAAGTCAAGTTCAGGGAAATGAATCCAGCCTCTGCTTGGAGGGACTGCAAAGTTAGATGCAAAGAGTGTTCTATGGAGTTGGTAAAGAAATGAGGTCAGTACTCACATCTGCATGCCAAGTACATGTGACCTTTCA
This sequence comes from Equus quagga, assembly GCF_021613505.1. Taxonomy (NCBI): domain Eukaryota; kingdom Metazoa; phylum Chordata; class Mammalia; order Perissodactyla; family Equidae; genus Equus; species Equus quagga. The sequence continues at coordinate 2,023,606 of NC_060282.1, read as the reverse complement.
GTTTGCTTAGATACCCACCTCTTTGCTAAACCTCCCATTCTTGCAGAGGTGTATTGTTTTCAGTCTGATGTTTTCTACCTACTGCTCTTCTTTCCCAAAACTCCTCTCTTTGACTTTGTCTGCTCTACTGTTAATCCAGCTCTTGATCCTTTCTATCGAGTCCTCGAGTTTTATTTAATTAATTTCTGCCACTTTATTATTTTCTTATTACTAATTTCTAACTTTTGAAGTTGAATGTTTGATCCATTAATTTTCCTATTCTCTTCTAAGCATTTAAGTTTTTATGCTTATAAGTTTCCCCATGGATGCTGGTCTAGCTTCATCCCAATGTTTTGTTTTTTCTGTGAAGACGTCTGTTAACTGTTCAGTTTAAAATACTTAAAAATTTCCATTATGGTGTCTTGTTTTTCAGAAGAATGCCTAATCTGTAATTGTTGGGTAAGAGGTACAAGATACGTGTATTAAATCAGTCTCCTTAGTTGTGTTATTAAATATTTTTATAGGCTTTTGCCTTCAGGTCTGTGAATTATTGGGAGAAATGTGTTTCAATATGGCACTATGGGGCTGGTTTTCTCAGTTTCTCCTTGTAGTTCGAACACTGTTTACTGTATGTATTTTGAAACCCTTCTATTAGATACATATGAGTTTTAAATTGTCCGAAAGTTTTTCCAGGTGAGGTGAATATTTTGTCACGTGCGCCTGTTAGTGATTTTGCCTTAAGTCTGTTTGTCTATTATTAATAGTCTAAGTCCTCTATATATTCTTCCATTTTTTATGATCCCAATTTTTCTGTAGTCTTATGTTTCGAGTGGGTCTTTTTCTGGATTAAAACAAAAAGTTCAGTCTGATAACCTGTCTTTGAGCTGATGATTTCGTTTACTGTGGTTGCTAAGGCATGCAGATGTATTTCCACCAGCAACTATTTAGTACTTTTGATGTCTCCTCTCTGCTTTCACTTGATACTGACTTCTTTTTCTATACAGAGGGAGAGGCTAAATGCTCCATTTCTATCATCTTGGCGTTGACTCTTTATGTCTAAATTCTATCAATCTCTCTAACCTCTTCAGGAACTCTACAAAACCCGGAGAACACGTCGACTTGACTCACCTCCCTCCTGCCTCTTTATGCATTTGTATCCAGTAGTCTCCTTCTTATTGAACCTCTCAGAGAAGAAGTTATTACTGCTGCGCTCTCTAGTCAATATTTGTTTTGATTTATCCACATGTCTTAGTCGGCTCAGGTTGTCACGACGCACAACATCATATAGCGGGCGGCTTACACAACAGACATTTATTCTCACAGTTCTGGACGCTGGAAGTCCAAGATCAAGGTGCCGCTGGATTCCATTTCTGGTGAGGGACCAATTCCTGTCTTGCAGCTGGCCGCCTTCTGGCTGTGTCATCACATGGCAGAGAGACAGAGAGCTCTCTGGTTCTCATCTTCTAAGGATCTTAATTCTTTTGGACTAGGGCCCCACCCTTATGACCTCGTTTAATCTTAGTTCCTTTCTTACTCCAAGTATGGCCACATTGGGGATTAGTAGGTCAACATATGAATTTGGGGGGACACAATTCAGTCCATAAAAGCACATATTAATACATTTCTTTATCATGAATTATTAGGGAAATGCAAATCAAAACTACAGGGAGATATCACCTGACACCCTTAACACCCACGGCTATGATTAAAAAGACAAGAAATAACAAGTGTTGGAGAGGATGTGGAGAAGAGGGGACACTTATACACTGCTGGCGTGAATGTAAACTGGTGTGGCCACTATGGAAACAGTATGGAGAGTCCTCAAAAAATGAAGACTAGAACTACCATATGACCCAACTATTCCATTTCTGGGTGTTTATCAAAAGGACATGAAAACACTAAGTGGAAAAGATATATGCACCCCCATGTTCATTGCAGCATTATTCACAACAGCCAAGACTTGGAAATGACCTAGGAGCCCATCAACAGATGAATGGATACAGAAGATGTGGTGTGTTTGTGTGTGTGTGTATATATATGTACATATATATAGTGTGTGTGTGTGTATATACATATATAGTGTGTGTGTGTATATATATATATATAGTGTGTGTGTGTATATACATATATATAGTGTGTGTGTATATACATATATATAGTGTGTGTATATATACATATATATAGTGTGTGTGTGTGTATATACATATATATATAGTGTGTGTGTGTGTATATACATATATATAGTGTGTGTGTATATATACATATATATAGTGTGTGTGTATATATACATATATATAGTGTGTGTGTGTATATA
>NC_060282.1:2019088-2021213 GCF_021613505.1 Equus quagga | reverse complement strand
ATACATATATATAGTGTGTGTGTGTGTATATACATATATATAGTGTGTGTGTGTATATACATATATATAGTGTGTGTGTATATACATATATATAGTGTGTGTGTGTATATATATACATATATATAGTGTGTGTGTATATATACATATATATAGTGTGTGTGTATATATATGTATACATATATATAGTGTGTGTGTGTGTATATATATGTATGTATATATATACAGTGGAATACTATTCAGCCATAAAAAGATAAAATCTTGCCATTTGCAACAACAGGGGTAGACTTTGAGGGCATTATGCTGAGCAAAATAAGTTAGACAGAGAAAGCCAAATCCTGTATGATTTCGCTCATATGTGGAAGATAAAAAACAACAAGAAGAACAAACGAACGCGTAGACAGGAAGAATAGATTGGTGGTTACTGAGGGGGAAGAAGGAGGAGGGGGGGTGAAAGGCGTTACAGGGCATGAGCTTGTGGTGACAGCTGCTAACAGTCTTTGGGTAGTGAACGCGATGGAATCCGCACAGAAATGAAAAGATGGTGTACACCTCAAATTTCTATAATGTTATAAACCAATGTTACCTCAATTAAAATAAATAAATAAATACATTGCTTTGTTTGCGATTCCTTTTCCATCTTTCTGTCTGGAATTATTTTCACTCCTCTTAAAGAATGTCTTTTTGGAGTTCCTATCAATGATTGATCAGTGGTAAAAAATTTCAATTTTTTTGATCAGAAAATGCCTTTATGTAGGGATTCAACTCCACACTAATTTCTGGTTACTTTCAACATTTTGTAGATATTAATGCCTTTCTCTGCCTTCTGTGTTGAATTGAGGTCTGCACAAAGAGTAATTGCTGTTCTTTTTTAGATATGTCTTTTCTCTCTGGCAGCTTTTAAAATTTTTTCCTGGCTTTGAAATCCTGAAGTTTTTCTCTGACTGTGTCTAAGTACAGGTCGGTTGTGATTCCTTGATCTGAGTATTCATGCCTTTCACCAGTTATGGAAAATCATCCATTGCTCTTTCTTTGAATATTTCCTGTGCTCCATTCTCTCTGTTTTCTTCCTCTGGAATTCTGCTTATTTTTATGTTAGACTGTCTCTTTCTACTCTCCATGTCTTCTAGTCATTCCTTTGTACTTCCCACCTCTTTTTGTCTCTGGGTTGCATTGGAATAATTTGTTCAGCTCAAATTTCAGTTTCTTCTTCTCTCTTCACTTGGGTGTGATGCTATTTAATTCCTTCCTCAAGCTTTTATATTCAACAGTTATAGCAGTCATTTCCAGATGTCCTCTTTAGTGTTTTTTTTTTTTTTGAGTGTGTTAAGTGCACCTAATGTTTTCTGATAGTATCTCGTTCTTTCCTCATGTTTTCAATGCTCTGTTATTTCTCTGAGCAAACTTATTTTGTGTTCTGTATCTATTGTTTCTCGTGTTGGAAACCTTTGGTAGTCTACTTCTTCATTATTTCTTGTTTTCTTGTGTCCTTTGTAAATTTTGATTTTTTGGAGGATATTTGCTGAAGTCATACTTGCAGGATTCTATGACTTCTGAGGTGAGGGTATATTCCTTCAGAGAGGGTTTTCCTTCAATTTCCAGGTGTCTACAGGGTGAAACCAATCCTTGACCACTTTCCTTTCTGTTCTCGACTTTGAGTTTATTGGAATAAGCCAGTAGGGGAAATTCAAACTCCAAAGTCAAATGAGAGTTTCTAAATTCTCAGGAGAAATTTCTCTTCATATTTTTTTCTCCACACAGAGCTGATAGTGACACAGACAAGTTTCCTCATACAGAGTGTATCTTTTTTCTAGTTTGTCAACTTAAAAAAGCCAATTCGCCTGTTATTTTACCCTCAAACTGAGTTTATTAGGGAATAGCCAAAAGAATTGCAATTTGGGATGTGCATGCTATGGCGAAACACAGGCAAACCCGGAAAACAGAGGCTGGGTGCCGCTTTTTTAGAGCAAAAGGGGAGAGGGAGATGCTGTTCCTTTAATCTATTATGGGAAAGTAACAGTTCAGGGCAGCAACGTCTTCTCGTTGGCTGAGCTGAGGCGTATCTCATTGGCCAAGCTGTGGCATTTCTCATTGGCTGAGCTGCAGTGTTTCTCATTGGCTGAGCTGC
>NC_060282.1:2014346-2019078 GCF_021613505.1 Equus quagga | reverse complement strand
CATTTCTCATTGGCTGAGCTGCAGTGTTTCTCATTGGCTGAGCTGCATGGTTTCTTATTGGCTGAGCTGTGGTGTTTCCCATTGGCTGGGCTGTTTCTGGGTGGGGAGAGAAATCTTCCTTCAGTAGTAGAGTAGTTTTACTTCCTGTCAAAGATACAAGCATCTGTCTCTTCCAGTTGGGCGTAATTGATGATAGCACCCCGAACAGGCCCCCCGGACTCGAATTTAGTTGAGGTTTCTTTCACCAATTTCCACACGTTTAATATTTAATTTAGGGTATGTCTCTTCTGAAACTCCACAGTTATGTTTTTCACTTTGACTTTCTATCATATTGAAACTGAGGGTGAAGGAGTTAAAATCACCCTGGATTAGGGGGAAACTGTGCTTTGTACCCTCAAGGTTAACATGGGAAACAAAATAGCCAAGGTTCCTGAGCCCGCCTTGCAGAACAGCAGGAGGACGCTGATAGAGAGGAACTTGCTGACAGCCCCCTGCCTGCCTAAGCACCTTACAGGAACATCGAGGAGTTGAAATGACTGACTGTAAACTTCAGAGGTCAAAGACTAACATCCACTATGCGTGACACGTAGAAGAGACAGCCGTCCCTGTGCGGAGCACTCTTAGAACTTCAGCCCCAAGGGCACATGCTCCCCCTCCTTCCACCTAAGACCCCCAATAAAAACCCTTGCTTGTAGCTTTTCAGTAATTCAGGATTACAGCACGAGCCGCCCGTTCTCCCTGCTCAGCGCTTTGCAATAGAATTCCTACTTTCTTCACTGAACCCGGCGTCAGAGACTGCCTTGCTGCGTGATGGGAGAGCGAGCTCACCTCCGGTTTGTTATCCTTATGTGGACCCAGCGCGTAGTCTCCTCCCCCACATGTGGCTCCAGGTGACTAGAGAAAAGCTGGGATCCTGAAGGCCACTGCCAGCTTCAGGACTTGCTGAGCATATGTTGTCATGATGCAGTTTCTTTTTTCTTTTTCTTTTTGGCCTCTGAAATGTTCACATTAGCTTGGCATACATTTGAAAAATATTTAAGATATTTTTTCATTCAACATTTTCAAATGTCTTATCATAGGAAGGTTTACCACCTTTGTGAGGCATATTGCTGGGAAAAGCATTTCTATACTCCTGACTTCACTTTTCTTATTTTATTACATGACTGAGGTCTCCACTTAGTGTTTGATTATGATCCTGACAGCACACATGCTTATCACGTTTTCTAGTGTAAAAGGGAACACTGCTAACACTACCCCATGACGTACGGTGCCATTTTTAGGTTTCTGGTAGGCAGCTTTTATTAAATTATTGACATTTTCTTCTATTCCCAGTTAGATACAGTTTTGTAAAAATCATACTAAGTGACTGTGGATGATCATATGGTTATCATCCTTTATTTTCTTGCTATAGTGATTGACATCTTGTTCCAAGATTGAGCCATTCTGACATGTCAGAAGTAAATTGGACTTGCTCATAAGCTATTCTTATTTTAACACATTTGGATTCGATTAACTACTATTTACTTTTTGTTCACAGTTACATTGGCCTCTAGTTTTCCTTTCTTGTGTGTACTGTTTTCCTTGTAGTGTCAGTTGGCTCTGTGCTTGCCCTAGAAAAGGAGTGAGCAGGAGTTTTCTAAGTGCTTGGGACAGAGGATGACATTTCGGACAGATGGACGTGCCTGTTTGAAGCTGCGGAGGCTTCGCGGAGCCTGTGCGCTCAGGAATTTGTGAACTGCTCCATGCGTATCAGAAGAGGGGTCCCGTGCTGTGTTGGAAGAGCAAGGTTTGAAGTCTGAACTCCCTAGCTCCTGCCACGGGCCTTTATGGGGCCCATCGAGTCCAGCCACCAGAGGGGCCGGCAGCTCGTGGAGCTTCTGAGACACCTGTTCTCCTTAGAAGACAGCTTTCTATACTCAAAGTGGACCCTCGAATTCTCATCTTTTCTCTGTTTTTAAAGACCCTATGTAGGTGAGGACTTTTACACGCGCGTGTATTATGCAGAATTGGTCATTTTGAAAGCAACGCTGCTTTTACGGGACCCAAACATCCTCCTTCCGCCAGTGTGTGCTCCGAGCTGCGGCGCCCCCGACTAGAGGGCCTTCTCGCAGGGCCGGCTTTCAGCAGAGGCTGCGTCCTGGGTCTGCCTGGCAATGCTCCAGCCTCTGATCTGGATCCTGTTCCCTTCTGCCTGCAGAAGGACCTTGCTCTAGCAGCTCGACCACCGTCTCCTGCTTCTTCGCCCTTCACTCCACTGACTCTTTACTATCAGCAGTGAGCGACTCCCGAGTTTTGACATTCATCCCGTAGCACCCGTTGGTCCTCGACCTTTTTGCTAAATAAACACCGCCCTCTGTATCTCCTTCCTTCCACACGACTTTTCTAGAGAGAGTATCTATCACGCTGCTGCTGACCCATTCCCCGTTCGTTTTAAGTTCTCATCCTACAATACTTTGACATCTCCCATCATCAGGTCATTGAAAGTGCCCCTCATCGTGTCACCACTCACTCACCGGCTCGAAATTTAGGACCTCTCCATGTTCCCATTGGACTTCCTGTTACTTTACGCTGCACAGTCGTCGTCCTTTTGAAGAGACTCCAATGTCAGGCTGCCATGGAAATGGCCACGTGGTTGAGCTCTTTCCTCTCCTGCTCTTTCTGAGTGAGGTGCCCACGCTTGCCGGCCCTAACAAGAGTCATGCGCCCCACACTCGGGTCCCAGGATGAGTCGGGAGTGGCTGGGTGACAGCGTTCCCGGGTACAGGCATGAGCGGCAGGGCGTGAGCACAAAGCCTGTGCTGGGAAAAGGGTGTGCACCCAGGAGGAGCCAAGCAGATGCTGCAAATCCTATCAGTCCTGGAGTTGCTGGCCAGCCCTCAGGGGCCCTTGGTCCCCACTGTCCCCCAGGATGGACTTAGGCCTCTGGTTTGGAGGGCTCAGATGTGACAGGGACGGGCCTCCCCCTGCCCAGGGCTGGCAGAGAAATCCCCCTCTGTCTGCCCCACACTGCCTCCTGCTGGGGCCACTGACACTCTTTCTGGAAGGTTCCCGGCTGCCCCACCCAGCAGTCTCCCTGTGTCAGAGCAGGTAGGGGCTGGCCGGGGTGAGGGCAGAAGAGAGGAAGGTGAGCAGTGGGCGGGGCTGCACCTGCCCCACACTGACTCAGCACCACAAGGGACAAGCGTCTGTTTTGCGCAGAACTTTGAGTCTGGCTCTCTGCCCTCTTTGGACGGCTGCATCTCCACTGAGCCATGAAAACCAGCTGACCCTGCCGCCGTCTACCCAGCCCAAGTTTCAGACGCTGGACAAATGTGTGTGTGAGAATGTGTGAGTCCACACACCCGTGCCTTGAAGTCCAAGTTTATTCAACAGAATTCCTATCTTCCGGCTCCTGGAGTCTGGTAGGGAGAGCTGAGGAAGAGCAGCCATGTGCCGCCCCCATCAGAAAAGGGCTGTCCCCAGGATGATGCCCCCGCATGCTGACGAGTCCTTCACTCCAGGGATGTCTTACTCCCAAATCATCCTGTCTCCCCTACTGACCCCGATTCCCCCAAAACGTCAGAAGCATCTGAGCACTCCTCCTCATGGGTGCACTTAGCTCCTCCTCCATCAGCACTGAAGCCCTGGGAGGTGAAGAGGAGAGTGACTGTCAGCAACAAACAGAAGTCAAAGAGAAACACTTGTAAACATCATCATTGTGGGCAATGTTTGGGCTGGCCCTGAATGCGAGCTGTGGGCTAGAGCCACCTGGGTTTGCTCCCCACCCTCCTACTCCAAGGTCCCTTGAAGTCAGACCACGACTTAAGGAATGGAAAACAAGTTTAATGCAACAGGTTCCGAGCACTTGCAGCGAGTCCACGTCATTTGTGCGGTGCTCCAGAAGGCGCGCCCCGGGGCTCAGGGCAGCCTGAGGCCCAGGAACGCAGAGGCATGTGTCATGAAAACCAGCAGCCCAGCTCTACTGCTCCTCACAGCGCTTGCTTTTTTAGGTTTTTTCTTGGTGTTATCTTCTTCGTCTCTGATGTCTGGTTCAGCATCGTTGCATAACGACGTCTGACAGCACATCACGTATAAGAAGGGCATAGGCTTTATGATTACAAACGACTTCTCCAGGTATGCAGGCTTTATTGAACAATACTCTGCACATTGCTTTGAAACATAGAAGAAACGTGGAAATATTCCTAACAGAAAATAGAGAGAGAGAGAAGGAAACACGTGAATTCGAAGCAGCGACACCAACGGTGTTTCTGTCTGTCCCTTCTGGCGCCCCTCCCAGAGGCCCAACTCAAAAAGGCCACCTAGGGAGAGTCAGGAGCCATCAGCGAGGAGGAAGAGGGTCAAGCCTTTGTGTTCAGAGCTGCTTGTGGGGGTGGGAGGAGGCTCTCGTGCAGCCCTCGTCTGACCAAGTGCACTCGGAACCTGGGTCTGGGGCTCTCTGTCAAGGGAAGGTCAGGCTCCATCTGCCTCAGCCTCTCAAACACAGGGTGACTCAGGCCTTTGTGACCATGGACAGACACATGGGAGCAAGGGGCTCCTGGCCATCCTGGCCACAGCCCAGGGCTCAGAGCTGGCCTCTCAGTGAGCTGCTGCCCAGGGCCTGGGTGCGAGGGCCGTGACAGTGAGCCTGCCGCACGGGCACAGCTCAGCGCTGGGCTCCAGGTCAGTCTCATGACTTCAACTCACCTTGTCTTCCGTGGTGCAAATCAGTTTCCGTTTACTAAGTTATCAAGTC
>NC_060282.1:1982902-2009346 GCF_021613505.1 Equus quagga | reverse complement strand
CTCAGCTCTGGCTCACCGTGGGGGCCCAGCCCTTGATCCTTCTGAGGCTCACGTTCTTCCTACGGGAATTCTCTAGATGAAGGCCCACGTCACCAGGCCCCAGCGAGGACAAGACTGGTGCATGGAAAGTGCCCAGGTCTCTGCCTCAACAAGCGCTCAGTCAATGGGATGTCTCCTCCCGCCTCTCTATTTGTGTCCCTGCTCTGTGGTGAGTGGGGGATGTGTGACATCTGGAGTGGAATTAAAATATAGTTACCCTGTAGTGAATGTGTCATTCGGCCACGCTGGGCACACGTGTTCACTTGATCTTCACAGCAACCCTGAAAGGGAAGCACTTGCCGTCCCCACTTTACGGATGAGCAAGGACATCGAGGCTCAGAGAATTCATTTAGCTGCACGAGGAGTCGCAGCTCATCCGTGGCAGAGGCACCACCTGAACCCAGGATGCCAATCCCACCTCTAATGCCCCATCATCTCTCCTCCCCATTAAAGGACCTGGATTGGGAGCGATCTTGCACAGCTTGGAAACGACTCTCAATATAATACTGAAGAAGGATTGTTGTTCCTGGCCCAGCATTCTGGAAAAGGCGTTTTTCCCGGCAGGGCAGGTTTGAGCCTGTGTGTGGGTTGTTCGAGAGTCGTTTAAGGGGAACCGGCATCTGAGAGTCCCACTCAAGTTTCCCTTCCTGCAGCCTACCCTCCCAGGCAGCTCAAGCATAAACTGTGTTCTCTAGAATTCCTTATTTTGGAATGTGATCCTGCCCACAGCTTGGAAGCAGATCCTCCTGCGGGGGGAGCCTGCAGAGGACAGCAGCCGATATGGACAACTCAACTGAAACCGCGTAAGGTACCCTGAGCCAAGCCACTCCCAGTTTCCTGACCCTCAGAAAACATGTAGGATAGTACGTTTGCTATTTCAAGCTACGAAGTTCTGGAGGTTTTGTTCAGCAACAAAGCTAACTTATATAGGTATGTTCAAACACACCTCTATGTGTGTATTTACACAAACCCATGGACATTACATGGGTTTCTCTGTATAGCTGTCTCTATAATGAAACCGGCACATTCACCTTGAGAATTCCAATTCTAACACCACTGGGAACATTCTCTCCTGCTATCTTTCCACATTTGTAACTCTGTTCTCTAACTCTGGGCCTGTACCATTTTGCATTTTCACCAGCGGCAAATGAGACTTCTGCTCCACATCCTCAACAGCGTTTGGCGGTGTCAGTGTTTCAGATTTTGGCCTTTCTAATAGGAGTGTAGTGGTATCTTGTTGTTTTAATTTGCATTTCCGTCTTGACAGATGGTGTGGAGCATCTTTTCATTTGCTTATTTGCCATCTGTGTATCTTCTTTGGTGAGGTGTCTGTTAAGCTATTTGGCCCACTTGTGGGGAGTTGTTCGTTTTCTTATGGCGGAGTTTTAAGGGTCCTTTGTATATTGCGGACAACAGTCCTTTATCATATGTCTTTTGCAAATATTTTCTCCCAGGCTATGGCTTGATTTCTCATCCTCTTGACATTGTCTTTTGTAGAGGAATTTTTTATTTTAATGAAATCCAGCTTATCAATTCTTTCTTTCGTGTATTGTGCCTTTGGTATTGTTTCTAAAAGGTCATCGCCATGCTAGGGTCATCCAGGTTCCCTCCTGTTATCTTCCAGGAGTTTTATAGATTTGCATTTTACATTTAGGTCCATGATGCATGTTGAGTTAGCTTTGGTGAAGGATGTGAGATCTGTGTCGAGACTGATATTTTTTTCGTGTGGCTGTCCGCTTGTCCCAGCATGTGTGCGAGGCTGTCTTTGCTCTGTTGCATTGCCTCCTCTTTGTCAATGAAGAGTTAACTATATTTCTGGGAGTCGACTTATAAGCTCTCTATTCGGCTCCAATGATCTGTTTTCCCTTCACCGATACCGCACTGTCTTGTTCAGCGCAGCTTTACAGTAGGTCTTGAAGTCGGTTAGAGTCAGGCCTCCATTTTTCCCTTCTCTGTCAATATCGTGTTGGCTATTTTGGGTCTTTTGCCTCTCCCTATAAACTCGAGAATTAATTTGTCGATATCCACAAAATAACTTGGTGGGATTTTTTTTCAATTTTTTATTGTGATAAAATGCACAGAACATAAATTTTATCATCTTAACCATTTTTAAGTGTGCAGTTTAGTGTTTTAGGTCTGTCCCTTGTACACTTTATGTAGTTGGAGCTTGCTCGCTAGACAAGTAGAAAATATTTTTCTTTATTAGGTAAGTTAAATCATTCATATTTATTGATATGATTGCTGTGTTTGGTTTCAACTCTCTCAGAGATACTTTCTGTATTATGATTACTGTGTATGTTAATTGTTATACATAGTTGACTGCTTCTTTATGTGATGTGGTGTCTTTCTCCTTTTAATAGTTCTTTTGGCATTTACAAGTTTTGTATTTTTGTTTTAGTTTTTACTTTTACAGTTATATCTTTTGAACTGACTTTCTTTCCCCAGGTTTTCTTATTTAACTGTTTATTCCCTAGTCTGTGACTTTTCAATGGTACCTATTCATTCCAACTGATTACCTTGGTTAATGATGGATTACTTAATAACTAATGAGCATATTCTCCTTTTTTCTCCCTTTTTCTCCCATTTTTAGTTCCATTATTTGTGCTTCATCAGAACAGCTAACAGAAAAGTTAAATATTCAGACCTACATATTAAGAGCTTGGAACCATCATTCCCAAAAGAAAACACTTGACAAACTGAAAATTAACATCTCTTAGACCCATCAGAGAGCTGAGGTCACAGGGTAATCTGATACTCCCAAATCTGGCAAGACGGGTGTACCCAGAGAAGCAACCGTGAAATATGTTGACCTAGAGCAGAAGCTGCTGGAGCCGTAAACTGGTAGGAGCACTTCAGTGTAATTTTGACAAGTGCTGGAGGCTGGTGTGGACCAGCAATTCTCAGGAGTCTCATGTTCTCCTGATAGTCTGCGTCCAGCCTCCAGCAATTTGTAATCAAGTGTTTTCTTTTGGATGGATTATAGCTGAAAGTGCTGCACAACACAGACTTTCTCCTAGGAGCAACACGTAGGAAAGACTCAAAGATAAAATGGGAGACAAAAACAAGGACACTCGAGAAACGTGAAACCTCTGACACCTAGAACCACAGCAAACGTTAAACCGAGCCAAGTCCTTGTCCACACAACGTAAATCTTCACACTGAAGACCTGTGCATCAGTTCCTATTAACTTAGACAATACGTACAGTTTCAATGAAAAATTACAGGACATGCCAAAAGCCAATAAAAACAGTTTGAAGAGGAAACACAAGCACGAGGACCAGACATATACAACAAAGACATCAGAATCATCTGATAGGGAATTTGAAATAACTATGATTAGTATGCTAAAAGTTCTAATGGAAAAAGTAGACAACATGCAAGAACAGACATGTGAGCATAGAGATGGAAACTCTAAGAATCAAAAGGAAATGCTATAAATAACAATTGCTGTGCCAGACATGAGAAATGCTTTTGATGGGCTCAACAACAGACTTGACACGGCCAAGGAAAGAATCAGTGAGCTGGAAGACATGTCAGTAGTAATTTCCCCAACTGAAATGCCAAGATGAAAGAAGATGAGATAACAGAACAGATTATCCAAGGACTGTGGGACAGTTTTAAAAGATGTAACACACAAGTATTTGAAATGCCAAAAGGAGAAGGAGAGAATGGTGCAGAAGAAATACTTGAAATAATCATGGTTAAGAACTTTCTAAAATTAGTGACAGACAACACACCACAGAGTCAGGAAGCTCAGAGAACGCCAAGGAAGATAAACACTGAAACACACACACACAAACAAAAATTACCCACACCCAGGATGTTCAAATTGCAAAAAATCAAAGACAAAGAGAAAATCTTGAGGGAACCCAGAGAAAAACAATACAAGTTGTGTACAGAACAAGAATAAGAATTGCGGTTGACTTCACATCAGAAACCGTGTTAGCAAAGAGAGAGTAGTAAGGTGTTTAAAGTGTTGAAAGAAAAAACGTAGCAGCCTAGAATCCTCTATCCAGGGGAATTACCCTCAAGAGTGCAGCAGAATGTACATATATGAGAGCATGTAACATGCATTTTGTCCACTATTTACGTCAATATTTTTTTGGTGCTGAGTCTACAATAAAACATACCAAACACGGTTGGGTGTATAAAAGCCCATGATGTTTCAAATATCCAAATAAATAAAAATAGAAATACACAATAAAAAGATCTGCAAGGAAGCTCTGTTGGTATATTTATCTGAGTTTTCTGTACCTCCGTGCCTTTTTGCTGATACCAGCCAGGGATGCAATGAGAGTAAGAGTTGCAGGTCAAACTGTCCCTGCACACCAGCGAGGGCACAGCTCCTTTTGTGGGGCTTCTGGCCTCCCAGCATTCACCAGCAGCGACTCTCTGGCTACTGTCAATGCAAACATCCATAATCTACAAATCAAAATTTGGGTGAGTTTATTATGAGCCAGGTTTGAGGACAATAGCCTGGGGTCTTCCCCAAGGAAGGAAGGGCACCAAAGAAGTGGGGTGTACCGCGTGGTTATGTACCATCTTGGAACAAAGAGCATACATTGCATACGACAGAAATATCTCTTCTTTTACTGTCACGAGATGGTTAGCTGGCAAAGTGGGTTGGTGGTCAGCAGGTCAGTTGTCATAAGGCGAGCACAACAAGTCAGTAGTTAATCCTTAGTTTCCAGGAACAGATACTTATCCTTAAATAAATGCTGATATGGGGAGAAGTTACATCTCTATCTTTAAGGGCATCGTACTTGTCTTTGGGATATTGTAAATGTTTAAAACAGTTGTACAACGCATACTCAACAGGCCACATCAGGCCCTTTTGGAAAAACAAGGTCAAGCCAAATTTCAAACCAAATGGCTTTCTCATATACTCCAATATATCCTACTGCATGTCATTAATTTATCGCTACTCTTCCCGCCTGCACACACCTCCCCTTCTGGGCTGGGAGCCTCTCTGGGCAGGGACTGGGGCACTAGGCCTTTTCCAACATGAAGCCTTTGCCATGCTCACGCCTTCATCATAGACAGTCATCCCCCCTGCTCTCCAGCAGGCAGAGCGCAGTTGAATCAGCCACATCCTGGGGCTGCCTCCACGTGGAGCAGGAGGTCCCTGCACCCCCCAGATGCTCCTCCTTATTTACTTGGTCACTCCTGACCTCAAAAGCAACTTATGAAAAGTGCTTGAACGGTGTCCGTTGAGGTATTTCCTGCTCGTACATGCACCTTGACAAATGGGGGATGAGGGGTATTGACTAGAATAGGAAAGCTAAAGCAGAAGATGCCAGAAGCATGACTTGCAAGTGGTTCTTAGTGTGTCCACATTTCCCTCAGATCCTTCAGATCCCAGAAGTGGAATTGCTGGATCATGTGGTAGTTCTATTTTTAATTTTTTGAGGAAACTTCATGCTGTTTTCTATAGTGACTGTACCAATTACATTCCCACCAACAGTGAACAAGGGTTCCCTTTTCTCCACATCCTTGCCAAGACTTGTCTTTAAAAGACACTTTCACCTTCCCCCAACTGCTTAAAAGAATTTAAGATAGAAGGCCTCTTCCAGGAAGGAGCTAATGCCGTAAGATAACATTGTCTACACACTACACACGTCCCAGCAAATGCACGTTTAACAGACATTTGCATTTCCATCTCCATGTGAATTACCTTCCTACCCCCCCGCCCTTTATTTATTTATTTTTGCTAAGGAAGATTCACTGAGCTAATACCTGTGCCAGTCTTCCTCTGTTTTGTATGTGGGTTGCCACCACAGCATGGCTGATGAACAGTGTAGTTCCTCACCTGGGACCCAAACCCGTGAACACAGATCACTGACGTAGAGCATGCTGGACTTAACCACTAGGCCATGGGGTCAGCCCCACCTTCCTCCCTTTTGAAGTCCCAAACCACTACCCCCAATATCCACCTTTGTCTTTAGCTGAAGATGGTATTTCAGGTGGAAGCTTTGGCCATTCAGGCTGAGTTACTTACCTTTCCTGAGTTTCTCCCATGTGTACACATTACTAAACTTTGATTTTCTCCTATTATTGTGTCTCATGTCTATTTAATTCTTAGACTAGCCAGAATGACCTAGAAGGTAGAGGCATTGTCTTCCTCCACTATAGGACCTTACACCAAGATATAGTCAGGGAAGTGTCAGGCATCACCATGCTCCCTCTCTCCTTCCCACCTACAGTCACACCAATAGGTAACCAGTCTTAGGAATCTCTGGCTTATCCTCCCACGTGTCTTTGTTTCTTCCTTCCTCCTTCTTTCTTACACAAAAGGTAATGCTGTATAGATACACTTTGCATTCTGCTTTTCCTCTTAACAACGTGTCCTGGAAATCCCTCTGATGATGGTCACAGAAGTTTTCTCCCTTCTTTTCACAGCTGCACATTTGTCTATTGTGAAGATGTACCATACATTATTCAACCACTCTCCTGTGTATGAACATTCAAGTTGTTTCCAATGTTTAGCAATGCTATAATGAATAGCCTTGTGCATACATATTTTCATATTTATTTTGAGATAATTCTAGAGTTACCCAAGAGGTTTTTCTTTGAGGAAGATTAACCCTGAGCTCACTGCTGCCAATCCTCCTCTTTTTGCTGAGGAAGACTGGCCCTGAGCTAACATGCATGCCCATCTTCCTCTACTTTATACATGGGACACCTACCACAGCATGGTTTTTGCCAGGTGGTGCCATGTATGCACCCGGGATCCAAACCAATGAACCTCAGGCCACCGAAGCGGAATGTGCGCACTTAACCGCTGTGCCACCTGGCTGGCCCCGACCCAAGAGTTTTGAGAGAGTGAAGAGTACCTGTATCCTCTCCTCCCAGCTTCCCCTAATATTAATATTTTGCATAATCATGGTGCATTTATCAAAACTAGGAAATCAACATTGGCATAGCAATATAAACTAAACCACATCCTATATTTGTATTTCACCAGATTTTCCTCTGATGTACATTTTTTTTTTTGCTCCAGGATCTGGTCCATGACACCATGTTGCATTTTGTCAACGTGCCTCCTTAGTCTTTGATTTGTGGCCATTTCTCTTCTTCCCTCTTTCTTCATGACCTTGACATGTTTAACAGCTTGCCCCTCTATTTGGGTTTGTCTGATGTTTTCTTTTGGTTAGACTGGAATTATGGGTCGTGAGCAAGACCACCACAGAGGAGAACAGCTAAGGGCCATTTTCTTATGTGTTCTTGTGTGCGTGTGTTTGAGTCGTCTGCTCATTAATTTTTACCATTTTATAATATTTTCAGTTTTACTATATTTTACCATATTCATTTTACCATATTATCAAGTTTTTATGTTTTCCCTCAATATTTGGAATTATTTATATATTAAGGACATTAACACTCTAGTGATGTGTGTTGCAAATATTTTCTACTGGTTTATCATTTGTCTCTTGATTTGTTTATGATATTTTTTCAATGTAGAAAACTGTTCTATTTTGTCAAATTTATCAAGCTTTCCTTCTATTTGTTAAAAAGACTTTCTCTATACCCAGACGTATCTCTCAGAGAAAGAAAACCAGTAGGACAAGTAGGATCTCTCTCTGTCTGTCTCTATTTCTCTCTCTATATATAATATACAGATATAATATATACACACATATATACATATATATCATGTATCTGTTTATTATATATATACATATTTTTCAAGGAATTAGGTCACATGATTGTGGGGGCTGGCAAGTCCAAAATCTTCAGGGCACATGAGCAGATTGGCAGCTCTTAGGCAGGAGATGATACTGCAATCTTGAGACAGAATTTCTTCTTCTCCAGGAAACCTCACCTTTGCTCTTATGACCTTTCAACTAATTGGATGAAGCCCACCCACATTATTGAGGGTAATGTTAATCTACTTTAAAAATCAATTACTGATAGAAGCCAACCACATCTACAAAATACCTTCACAGCAACATATAGATTATGTCTGATTGAATAACTGGGAGCTATGGCCTAGCCAAGTTGACACATAAAACTAGTCATCATATTGGGTAGGACAGTGAAAGTGTATTGCTGTCCTTGTCAACTGATAGCAAACTACTCTGGTGGCCTTTGCTAACAGAACTTGTGACAAAAGCATTTGCCAGATCAATACTTGCATACTAGGTTCCAGGGGGCATAGTAATGTGCTCAAGCAATGACACTACATCTGGTACAGCAGCTGCAATTTGGGTCACCACCTGGTTAAGCTTAGGATAATCCACTGTTATTCTCCAAGATCCACCTGTCTTTGCAATGCCAAATATGTGAGTTGAATAGAGACGCCACTCCCGCATCCTTCAAGTCTTTGATGGTGGTACTTCTCACTGCAATTCATCCAGGTATGCAGTGTTGCCTTGGGTTTACTATTTTCCTAGGTAGAGGCAGATCTAGTGGCTTCCACTTGGCCTTTCCTTCAATAATAGTCCTCACAGGTCATGGAACCCTTGTAGGAATTCTGCCAAGAGCTGAGTATGTCTATTCTAAAAATGCATTCTGGAACTTGAGAAATAACCATGGGGGTGGGAGAGATGGGGCTCAGGAATTGACTCACCTCTGTGAGGCGAACCTGAGCTAAAACCCTGTTGACCTCCTGATCTTCATGACCTCCTACTCTGACTGGACCACCAGTGATGTTTTAGGTCTCCCGAGAGCAGCATCAGTTCGGAGCCTGTGTCCAACAACACCGAAAAAGTCTAGAGAGTTCCTTTCCCCAGTGCACAGTCACCCTGATCAAAGGCCATGGATCCCTTTCAGGAATGCTGGCAGAAAGATTAACAGCACAAATTTTTGACATGTAGTGGGCTCCTACCTCAAAGGGGACTGGCGTCACCTTCGTTCAAGGGGTTCCAGGTCTGTAAACTGGCTAAAGTCTGGGAATTGATTCAGAAACCATGACTCTCTATATTTATAATTCACATTAAACTTCAACTCACATTATTTAGAACTCTTCTGCTTATACTAATTAACTAAGAATTTAGTAGACTTTGTATCTATTTTTCTCCTGCGAACACCATGATCAAATAGCCAATACCGTAGATCTTTGTACGTCAGTCTCCACTTATTCTTTGACTCTGCCGTCCATTATGGTAGTCATGCTTACCTTGCCTTTGGTGATTAAGTGCCATCGCTAGGTCCCTGCCATCCCAGGATCCAGTTACTCCCCCTGTATCTCAGGATTCCAGTTCAGTGACAGCAGTTCTCACTGTAATCTCTGGCCTACAGAGAAGAGCAAACACAGAGCTCTTCTAGGATACTGGCACTCCCTTCACACATTTGTTTCTCACAATCATGGTGAAAGGTGTGTCTTATAGACCTCTAAGGGTGACTGATCTCCATGGATTGGTTCAGGTCTCACAGGATACAGTACAACCTCTCTAACAGTTCAATCTCCTTAAGCCTTTGGATACATTTCCCTACAGTATACCAAGGCACTTCTGGTGTTTCAGCCTCATTCATTGTAGGCCACCTTCTGATCCATGTTCCAGTCAACCCACAAACAAACTGTTAGAGCCCATTTCTAATTCTCAAGCTACAACATTGAATCCAGAATCTCTCTGCTTAATGGGCCCATATCAAAAAATAAAATCTAACAATTTTCTTCCACCGTGATCACACTACCTTAATATCCACTCCCACATGTGGGCTCTTGTGAGCAAGGCTGTACTATGCTTCTTTCCAAAGTAGACCCTGTCTGCTCCCCTGGATGGCTGGGTCCTGGCTGTTCCACTCTCAATTGCTGGCCCTTTCTAGAAATCCCACTCTTAGGGCCATTTACAGGCAATGTTTCTGGATGTGTGTTAGGGAGATTGCAAAATTCTGATGACATAAATCAAAGAAGATCTAAATATTTGGAGATATATACTCTGTTCATGGATTGGAAATCTCAATACAGTAAAAATGTCAATTCTCTTAGACATGATTTATAGATTTAATGAATTCTTATCAAAATCCAAGCAAATTTTTTAGACTTAGACAAGTTCACTCTAAAATTTAGGTGGAAATGTAAAGGCCCCAGAAGAGCCAGTACAATGTGAGAAGCAGTGGAGAGGGAGAGCCACTCTTTCCTGGGTTAAGGCCTACTCTGTAATCACAGCGATCCAAACGGTGTGGTTTTGGTGACAGACACATAAATCAATGGAGAAGAATACAGAACTCAGAAATAAACCCACACAAATAGCCCAATTAACTTTTTTCAAAATTGCAAGAGCAATTCAATAAAAGATGTTGGAACAATTGGAGTTTCATTAGTAAAAAGCTGCACCACAATGTGAACCTCATGTCTAATATAAAAAGTCACTCCAAATGGATCCTGAAATTAAAGGTGAATCATAAAGCTATAATTTTTTTGGAAAAAAATAAGAGAAAATCTTTGGATATAAGACTAGGCAAAGACGTCATGTACATGACACCAAAAGCATGATCCATCAAAGGAAAAACGGGTATATTGGATATTATAAAAATTAAAACTTTTAGTCTATGAAAAACTTCTAAGAGGATGAAAAGACACACTACACACTGGGAGAAAAGATTTGCAAATGAGGTATCTAGCAAAGGATATGCATCTACAAACACAAAAATTCTCAGAACACAGCATTAAAAATAAAATCCAATTATAAATGGACAAACTCATTTGTCTAACACTTTAATGAAGAGAGTGGACATATGGCAAATTCGCACATTCAAAGAAGTTCAACATCATTAGTCATGAGGGAAATGTATGTTAAAACCGCAGTAAGATATCACTATGCCTCTATTGAAATGGCAATTAAATAATAATAATAAATAAAACACTAAACACTAGTGAGGACACAGAAAAACTGGAACACTCCTGGATCCTTCATACACCGTGGAATAGAAAATAGCACAGCCCTTCTGGAAAGCAGCTTGGCAGCTTTTTTTAAAAAAAAAAATTGGACTTGCCATATGATCCAGGAATTGCATTCTTGGGCATTTATTCCCCTACAAATGAAAACTAATTTTCAAGAAACTTATTCCAGAATGTTCACAGTAATTTTATTTGATAATTCCCCCAACTAGAAATGACCTAATGTCCAACAACGGGTGAATGGTTATGCAAACTGTGGCAATCATACCATGTAACACTGCTTGGCAATAAGGGAAGGGACTATTGATTCACACAATAAAGGGAATTAACCTCAAGGAAATTATGGTGAAAAAAGAAAAACTCAAAATGATGTATACATATGATTCCATTCACATAATATACATGTGATTCCATCCGTATATTATTGAAGATTCTCCTCATGTTGTGAAATAACATAGTTATAGAGATGGAGAACAGACTATTTGTGCCTGAGATAGGGATTAGGGGCTAAGGTGGCTCGAATGAATATAAAGTGGTAGAATGAAGGAGATTTGTGTTGATGGAACAGTTTTGAACCTTGACTGTGTTGGTGGTTATGCAAACACATATGTGTAATAAAATTTTATAGACTTATCCACATACACACACACACACACACAAATAACTGGTAAAATCTGAACAAGATCACTAGATTGTACCAACATCAAATTCCTGGTTTCAGTAATGTACTACAGACTCACAAGATGTTAACTTTGGGGGAAGCTTGTGAAGGATGTGGAGGACCTACTTATACACTTACTTGCAATTTTCTGTGAATCTCTAATAATTTACAAATAATGAGTTTTAAAGAGATTTCTTAGCCTCATTTAGGATTCATGTGACCCAGTTATGAGCAATGAACCCAGATGGGTACTCTGGGGCAACTCTTGATTGAGAGCACTCTGGCCAATTCCTGTGTTCCTGTCTGATGCAGCACCCCTTTCCCAAAGTGGAGCAGCAATCTGTAACCACAAAGTCACTAGGCTGAGACCCCAACAACATCATGGAACTACTGACCACCATTGGCCTGCCTACCTCTGGATTTCCCTAGACATGGGAAACAAAATCTCTAATCATCAGCAGCCACCATTATCTGGTTGCTGTGACACAGGTCCAGTAAAAATGATTTGGGAGGGGCTGGCCCTGTGGCTGAGTGGTTAAGTTGGTGCGCTCCGCTGCGGCAGCCCAGGGTTTCGCTGGTTCGGATCCGGGGCATGGACATAGCACTGCTCATCAGGCCAGGCTGAGGTGGCATCCCACATGCCACAACCAGAAGGACCTGCAACTAAGATATTCAACTATGTACAAGGGGGGATTTGGGGAGATAAAGCAGAAAAAAAAAAAAAAAGATTGGCCACAGTTGTTAGCTCAGGTGCCAATCTTAAAAACAAAAAGATTTGGGATAAAGAAGGGTTAGTGAGGTGTGCTCTTAACTGGGGGCACTTCCCCTCTCCCTGTGTTGGTCCACCATAGAGTGACTAGTGATCAAGGCATCTACTTTCCTGACTGAATTAGGAGTACATGAGCACTGGAAGCCTATTGGCTTTGCTAACTGGTTTCTCCCAGTGCCAATCTCAGGCCCCAGAATATGGCATGTGTTTGTACATTGACTGGAGGGATGCATGAACAAAAGTCATCTGTCAAAATTGCTGACCCAATAATGATTATCCTCTTGCCAAGATACCTTTCCAGGGTACATCCAAGCCTCTCCCCCCAAACTTCTCCCACATCCTCAGGAGATGCCCAAGGCCCACAGTAAACGGTGATTTCTGAACAATATCTGGATCATAGGAGATGAGATCTGGGGTACCTGGCTGAACTAGTTGGTTGTGGGGTCACAATTCCCTCTAGAGAGTTTCTTGTCTTGAAAATGGAGATGTGTCAGGACAAGTGATTACAAGGGCCTTTTCACTCTACTCTGCAGATTCCATTCCAAGAGAAAGAATTTCACAGTGCTCAGTGCATTGACTTGAGCTGACTGGGAAGGTAGGCTGCAGCAAGGGATACTTGACCTGGACTCAGGGATGCTGAGTACCCTTTTAATGACTCTGAACCCACACAGATGTAGCATGGGAGCTTGCAGACAAGTAGAAGAAGAATATGACACTGGAGCAGAAGACAAGGGCCAGGATCTGAGGCCCCTTGTAGGGACATATGAAGAGCCTGGAGATAGTGCTGGGGCGACAGTGAGCCAAAGGCCCTCAGAGGGTGCCCCCTGCTGGAGAAGGTGCTGGTGGGACTGGGCACACAGCTAGCACCTGCAACCAAGATTCATCCCTAGCTCTGCCCTGGCCTTGATGCATAGCCTGGCAAGCCTGGACCCTCGGAGAGCCCGGGCTGTTCCACTTGTGCAAAGTGCTGGCTGGACAGTGTGTGACACCATAAGCAGGGCCCATGGGAAAAAACAAGGGTAGCCTGGGGTCAGGGAGAGGGGGGCTGGTGGCGTGGCCGACCCAACAGTAAAGACGTGACTAGTTGATGGCCCGGAAGGTAAGGAGGGGGAGTGTGGAGGGCATCAATATGAACCGGTAGATCATCTTCACATCCTCTTGCGTTAGCGTCTCCACCACGAAGTTTTTCAGCACCTAGGACAGAGGCGCGGATTCCCCGAGACCAGCGGATCAGCCCCACGGTCCTGGCCCGGCTTCCCCCGCCTTCCAGGGCCCCGCTACGTGGGCACACCTAAAGGAGAAGCCCCCGGTCTCCAGCCAGGCCGCCCAACAGCCTCGGCCTCCCGCCCCACCCACCTACAGGCCACGCCCAGTCCGACCGCCTCCAGTCCCGGCCTGCCCCGCCCAGGCCCGCTCACGTGGTGCAGCAGAAGCAGCATCTCCACCTCCGCCAGGCGCCGCCCCAGGCACTGGCGCAGGCCAAAGCCAAAGGCCAGGTAGGGGAACCTGGTGCTGGAGGCCCTGTTGTCTAGCCAGCGCTGGGGATGATAGCGCTCGGGCCTCACGAACACGGCAGGGTTTCGACCCAGGGAGTAGAGCAGCACCTTGACTGTTGTCTGCAGGCAGGGGAGGAGGGGCAGGGTGAGCGGCCCGCTGGGCGAAGGTCACGTGGGCTTGGTGGCTGCTGGAAGGACTGTGGGGCCTCACTCACCCCAGCCGGGACGTGGTAGTTCTGCAGCACCAGATCCGAGCTCACCTCTCGCTCCAAGAAGACACCCACCGGGTACAGCCTGTGGATAGGGGCGCCCGACAGGGTCCTCAGCTGTGACGGGGCCCGTCGCTGCCCTTCCGCAGCCTTCCTAGCCAGGACACACCGGCCAGGGAGCGCTCCCCTCCGCCCTCACAGGTGGCTTCTGGCACCAGGAGGTCCAGATCATGAGGAGCTGCCTCCGTGCACCTCCTGAGATCAGCCAAAGCTCCCCCAGCCTGAGCAGCCCTGGGCCGGGGAGGACACCGCTGAGGATGGCACCCAGGACACTGAAGTGGGATCCCAGAGGACGAAGCGCCCGTCCCCTTAGGGAGAGGAAGAGGAGGTGCTGGGGGATGGGGCCTTGGGCAAGGCTGCTTATCAGCCCCGGGATCCCTCTCTGCAAGCCCCAGTGAGGCTGCTCTCCAGACGGAGCCACCGCAGTGGGGGCAGCCAGCGTCTGCCACACCTACCTCAAGGTCTCCTTGAGGGCCGCGCGCAGCAGGGGCAGCTCCGTGGTCGCCCTCCGGGGATTTTCAGAGATCCTGGCCTCGGCCACCAGGCTCTCCTGGCGAAGGGCCTGCTGCACTTTGGGGTTCCGAGCCAGCTCAAAGAGGGTCATTAGTAAGGGGTAGGCCGTCTGCAGGAGCAACAGGTGCAGGGCTCAGACCTCAGCAAAGGCCATGCACCTCAGACCCAGGCCACCCAACCCAGGAAGACGGCCTTCCCCTGGGGGCACGGTCGTCTCAAACCCACTGTGATGTGCATGCCCAGAGCAGGACAGAGCCTGGGGATGTGAGACCTCGAGATCCTAACACCCACCTCATCTCCTTTCCCTGACTCGCTCAGGAAAGGAGTCCCATCTCAGTGAGGACCCAGGCCTCCTCAGGGCCTGGTTCTCACTCTTCTGCGGGATGGGAGGGGCTCACTTTTGCCATTTATTTCAGGGAAAGGGTTCAGGAGTCCAGGTCCATCTGCTCTCCATAGGTGATCTCCTCTGGGCATCCACAGGCAGGCCAGCCCAGCCGTCATGGTCATAGCACGAACTGGCCACCCCGGAACCCCAACCAGTTCTTCCTCCTGGCTCATTTCCATGTGTTGGGAGAGGCGCCCACCAGGCCAGCCCGAGATCTGGGGGCTGAATATCTCCTGAATGCCAGTCCCCCGGGCAGTGTGCCCCTGGCCTCGCCTGACATGCAGCAGTGGCCTCCCGCTGCCCCTGAGCTTCAGGCCCTGCTCTACCTGGTGGCACACAGGGACACTTAGGGAGCAGCTCTGACCAAGATGCTCTCCCACTGCCTTCCTCCAGCCTTGGAGATGGGCCTGGTGCCCGAGACCCTTCCTGATGGGGCCCTGACCCTCGCTGCCTCATCTGCCCAGTTGCCCTGTGTCCTCCACTCAGCCTCCCTCCGTCGCTCGCTGTCGGCTGTTGGAGGCCCTGCAGCACTGCCCTCACCTCCTCCTCTTCATGGCCTGTCCGACTTCTCGGTGGTTCTTCCACACTCAGCTGAAAGGCCCCCTCCTCCCGGGAGCTTTCCCAGAGCTGCCCCTGAGACATGCCCTCCCCTGGGCTCTCTTGCGGTGGCTGCGTCTCAGCCTCTGCTCAGGGAGTTTCTCACTGCGAGTCTGTGCCCTGCTCGGAATCCCGGGGCTGGGGCCAGAGCAGGCCCTCCAAGATGCTGGCAGATGAAGGCTGGGTCTGAACCGCGAAGCTTCGGCTACACTCCACACCCTGGGGCTCGCCCTGCCCACCGTGCTGGGTTGCCATCTGTCCTCTCCTCCAGGAGCTGGAGGCCTGTGCTGTCATCAGCTTGTCCCCTCCAAGGATCTTTAGTGACAGCCAGATGTCACCTGTCACTGGGAAGGGTCCCCTGTGCAGCCCTCCAGCTGCCTCTCTGCCCTTCCTCCTCTCCCCAGGACCCAGACTGTCCCACTGGGGTCTGTGTGGCTGCACGTCCCCAGGCTCTGTCCACTCTGCACTCTGCCTGGAGCTCAGTTTCCCACGTAACTAACTGCAAACTCCGTCCCTTCCAGGGTGGGCTCCTGTGTTCCCTCCCCTCCAGCCTTCCATCAGTTCAGAAGCTGAGGTCAAGGTCAGCAGTCTGGAGGCACAGTGACTGGGGTGAGGGGCAGGTTTGGAGGGGGAATATGCAGGAGACAGCTGGCATGAGAGGGTGCTGCCTGGGGTTAGGAGGGCCCCCTGTTCTCTGGGCAGGGCTGGTTGCTGGCCTGACCGTGTCCATGCTCCCGGCAGTGAGGTCAATAGAATTGGCCCGGATGGCATCCAGGCTCATGTCTGCACGCAGCGGCAGCTCCGCCACGATGCCACTGTAATGCCGCGGGTGGCCAAGGGCCAGCTCCTGATAGATTTTCTGGATGGAATTGTTGGCTGTGGGGCACAGAGACGGAGGCCCTGGGCCAGGTGCTGGGAGGCACTTCATGCTGTCCTCCAACCCGCCAGCCCTCAGCACCCCCAAGTCTCCCTGCTCTTGTGCCGGGTTCTAAGGGATCAGCCCACAGATCACTGCCAGCTCTCTCGGGGACACAAAAGCCACAAGCCCCTTATGTGGCCTCAGTTCTCCTGGACTGTGGTAAGTGGAAGTTGGGGAGCCTCGTGTCCCCACCACGCAGCACTGGCCGGCCCCTGGGCCTCACCATACTGGAAGATGTAGTCCCAGGCCTCAAAGTGCTCCTTCCATGCCTTGGTGCTTGTCCAGCGTGACAGGCTCCTGGGCATGAACATGAACTGGATGGTGGATTTGAACATGGTCTCCAGAGCACGGATAAAGTGCAGGCTGGCAGGGCTTGGGCTGTGGCCAAGGAGGCCCAGCCGCTCTCCAAAAAGGGTTAAGTTGCTGGCTGCAGGGAGGATGCCATTGCTGAGCCTAAGGCAGCCGGGGCCTCACAGCTGCCTCGCACCGGCCCTCCCGCCCCAGTTCCTGGCCTCCTCCAGTGTCCCCGAGCCCGCACCGCCCCTTGTGCCCCACACCTTCTATGGTGTAGTGGAAGATGCTGGGCCGGGCATCCAGGGTCAGACTCCCCCGGGCATTCTGCAGCACCTTCGATTTCAGGGCCTTTGAGAAGTCCCTTGCCACCCCATCCACCATGGGGATGTACTTCTCGACAGCCTGTGGTGACAGCACGTCTGGGTTCAGCCGCAATCGGTCATAGCGCCATTCGGGCCCGTTTCTGTTGAGCCAAGAGCAGAGCTTCAGGGCAGCCTGAGTCAGCAGCTGACCCCCAGCCCCAGAACCCCATCTTCCTTATCCCCAAAGGGAAACGAGCGAGGCTGGGAGCTGCTGCTGTCCCTCGGGGGCAGGCTGCTGCCTTTGGGCCCCAGCTGCAACCCTTTCTTCCAGCGAGGTTGAGAGTGCTGTGCCCAGGGTGCTCAAGTCTGCACTGGGGCTGGGCCCAGAGCTCCTGGCAGGACGTGCTGTGTGGCCACTGAGTCTGCTCGTGCAAACTTGCAACCCCTGCCCGGCCCACACACGCCCCATCCCGGCCCTCCCTGGGTGTGGAGGCCTTTTCTCCGAGGAAGGAGCCAGCCCTGCTCTCCAGCTTTGCCCACCTTGCTCACTCCATGCCCCAGAGAGGGAGAGGCCCTTCGCGACCTTCCTCTCCCCACCCTCCCCGTTCCTGAGAATGTGGCCTCTGGCCGGTCGCCCCTCCTCCTCTCCCTCTAGGGTCTCCAGCTCCTCTACGGCAGGAACCAAATTGTGCGTCTCCTTAATGTGCTCAAAACAGAGCCCAGAGCACATGAGGGGCTCCAGGGATGTCCTCATGAGCGACGGAGGGATGTGCATTCTCAGCCGGGGTGAAGCGCAAATGCCTGCTTTTCTGCAGCAGCTGCCTGTAGGTATTGAGAACGAGCACGTGCACACACATGCACATATGACACACAAGTGCAAGCACGTGCACACAGCAAGATGCACACAGATGTGCACACACATCTATGCTAACACAGAGGACACACATAGGAAAACACACTTGAACGCAGACACACAATTCTCACACGCACAGTGCACAATACACTTACTCAGACACCCAAAACATGCATGCACACGCAGACTCACATACACACATGCACGCAGGCACACGTAAACCCACATGCAGGCACAAACACACGTGCAAGCACAGGAGACACATGACCAACACAGGCAGTGGCACGAACACATACACAGGCACACACATGAGTACAAACACAAGAAAGTCAACATGGGCAACCACATGTCCATTCACACACATGTAGCACCATCCACACACAGGAGCACATGTGCACACACACGGCACGCATTCTTAGGCAAGCACAGAGGTCCACACAAGCAGACACCGCAGATGTGCATGCCGGTGCTCACCCAGGCTCCTACCCTGAGCTCAGCCTCTGGGCAAAGGCGCCATCAACCTGCTGTCCACTGTCTCCCCATCCCCAGGGCTCTCCCCTCCTGAGCAAACTCTGCCTCAACCCCAAGACCCCTGGGGCCTGCGTGGAGGGGGCGCTCCCCCATGGTGGCTGCCGGCCTTCTTCCTCTCACTCTGCAGAAGGGGGCCCACCTGTGTGACTGCTCTGCCTCCCCAACCCCAGGGCACGATGCCCCCATGGGATGGGCACTCATGCATCGGGGGCTGTGTCCCCCTCTCTCCACCCACCTAGATAGGCCCCAGGGCAGGCTTGCTTTGGGGTCCTCCCCGTCTCCCTCGTCTCTGCACCCAGGATGCCCACCTCCCATCCCAACTGGCTCTCACAGCAAGAACACGCCGTATTTGTGCCCACAATGCTGTCGGTAGGCCAGCCAGGGCCCCACGGTCCCCCGCCTTGGGTGGTGGCTCTCCACCTGCTGCAGTCTCTTCACATCCTCGGGCAGCATCACAAACACCGTTTGTGTCCCTCCCATGTGGTACCTGTGGGACAAAGCGCAAAGCCCTGCTGTGGGGCCGTGTCCTTCCCTGGGCCCGCTGGGCAGAAGCAATCCAGACTGTCTCCTGCCGACCTCCCCGTTCTCCTGGACTGGGGCTCAGAACAGGCGGTCCTCTCGCTGTCTCACTGAAGCCTCTCCCACTCTAGTGTCTGCGTTCTGTGCACTCAGCGGCAAGCCGTGGAGTGCTGCATCCTCACCAAGAGCCACTGTCTCCACCAGCAGAGCTGCCCCCTCCCCACCCCGCCGGCCCTCCTGAGGATGCAGAGCACAGGGGCCTGGCGGGGATGCAGCAGCTCAGGGCGCCCAGCAAGCACTCACAGTCGGTAGGGACAGAGGCTTGGCGTGTTCTCAGCGCGCAGGCAGGGAGGGCCGTACCTGAAAATCGGCCCCAGCTCCTGGAAGGTCTGATGTATCTCCAGGTGAAGGTTCTCGGAGCCCTGCTCCCTCCAGATCTGCAGCACCCTCATCCACCTGTTTCCCGGACACTCGGGTATGGCTTCGAAGGGCAGCATCGCCTTCGGGGCGGGAGTGGCTCTGGAGCCCAGTGAGTGTGCCCAGCGCAGGGACAGCCAGGACCCTGCCAGACGCACGTCTGCCTTCGCCCTGAACGCCATCCCTGAGCTCCTGACCCTCCTTTCAGCTCAATCCTTTTATCTCGCCTGAAGGCTGGACTGGCCGACTTGATCACATCATGGAAGAAGTCAGCCCTGGACCCGGCCAGGAGACCTGGGCAGGGGTCAGGGCTGGAGGCCTCCAATGGGAAGAGGCAGAAAGAGATGGATGGGCACCTAGTGGGGCAATTTCGCAAGGCCTGCTGGGGGTGGATATCAGCGCAGGCGCAGGGTCTGGATGGGGGCTGAGTGGGGGTGGGTGGGGCAAGAGGGCTCTCCCCACTCCCCAGTGGGGGAAGGAGCAAGATGGATGGTCCCTTATCTTATCAAGAGATGAGAGGGGACCTTGGGTAGTTTCGTCTCCTTCCTACATGGCCCAGGACAGGGAGGAGTTGGGAGGGGTTTGTGCCAATTTCATTAATCCACATGCATTTTATCTGCTAGTCCCCAGGCCTTGTGTTGGGTGCAGGGAGTGGAGACATGAGCCAGCAAGGGTCCCTCCCAGTGAGGGCTTTCAGTCCCGTGAGAGCAGTTAGGGGATCCAGAGACACAACTGGGGGGGCACTGATGTGCCCGGGGCCGAGTCTGTCGGGGCTTGCACTTCCAGCTAAGGAGAAGTGAGGACCCAGGAGACAAGGGTCGCTGAGGGCTGGCTGCAAGCCACTCCTCAGGCAGAGACGACAGGTGCCACTTGCCTTGGTCCGTGCTTGCCCCCGGGGCCCTGTGCTCTGGCCACACACACTCCTTCCTCATCCTAAGGCTTGTCTCAGAGGTACAGACTCCGAGCTCAGGCAGATGGCGGGAGGAGCAAGGTTGTGAGTGGGGGTGTGGACGTGCGCTACCCGCTCTCCCAGGCATTCTTTCCAGCAGGCACACAGTGGAGCCGACCCCCGGAAGGTAGATCCATGGTTTGGGATCTCGTGTCATCTCACTAAATCCTGTCGGCATGCCCATGAGGTGGATGTCACTGTCATTGTTCCCGTTTTCAGATGAGGAGACTGACCCGCGGGGGTTCCGTCACCTCCCAAGGTCTCTGGTGCATCAGAGGGCCCCCGAGCGCTCGGTCCTCAGCCCTCTTCAGCTGTGTCCACAAGCCCTGACTCTGATTTCGGGAGGGCACACTGGGGAGCCATAGCTCAGGCTGGGGAGGCAGATGGAGAGTGTGTGTGGGTTTGAGGAGGAGGGGCAAGATCTGAGTGGCATTTTTAATTTTTCCTTGAATTGAATCCATTCCCCCCTCCTGAGCCTTCCTTGGACGATATTCAGCTGGGGCAGTGAGTCAGAACTGCCAAGGCCCCTTCAGCAAGCATCTGACATGTATGATGTGCCTCAGCCCCAAACGGTGTAAGAGCTGTCCTTGGACAGAGACGCAGGCTGGAGTGACTGCCTGCCCTTGGTGAGGAGGTCATCAGCCACGGCCATGCTGGACACTCCTCCTATTGCCCGTCCCTGCCTGTGTGCCTCCGCCCCACACCCTCTCGGCCTCTCCTGGTCTGTTCTCGGGCTTTCGGGGCTGTTGCCATGTGCCAGCTTCCCATGTCCCCACATGGCCTGCCACAAGGAAGCTGGGGACATGGGTCAGCCCAATGCCAGCCTCTCCTGCCCAGAGGAACTGCAGAGACGGCTGCAACACGAGGTGCCGGCACCAAATGCCCCTGTACTTGCACTGAACTCCTGGTGCCTCCCAGACCCCAAGCCCTGAACCCAAGGAGCAGGTCCGGGAAGAGCCTCCTGCAAAGCGTCACCATCGACGAGGACATGAGGTTTCTGAGAGCGCCTGCTGCCCGTGTCAGCCCTGCACTGCCCTGTCTGCCCCAGCGGTCTGGCAGGCCCTCCCTGGAATCTTCCTCCTGCGGAGGAGATCCTGTGCCGAGGCCGAGCTGGGATGTCTCCTCTAACGTGGAGCTGGGGGCCAGGGCTCACCCATCCCGAGAGCACAGAGAGGGCCTGAGAGGGAAATGCCCAGCCCTGACATCCTCCTGTCCTGCTGAGGGTGTGCCAGTGTCCTATAGAGAAGTACACAGGTCACAGGCATCACAGGGCAAGGCATCCATGAATATGGTGGACGTTCCTAAGGTCCACTGTCAGGAAGAGGGGCCATCAGCCTAGGGGCACACTGTGCCCCCTCCCCCTTCTCTGCCAAAACGCTGAGATGTGTGGGCCACTGGAGCACATCCAGCTCAGCCCCCCTTCCTGCCCAGAGCAGGACCTTCTTCCTCCCCTGGGAGCTGGGTCCCAGCTTCTCCACCCTTCATCCCTGGTCCTTCCCTGTCCCCAACTCCAGGGACTGAGCCTGAACCCCCAAGAAGGTCCTCAGACTCCTTCCCCTAGGCTAGGGCTGTGGGACGCCACCCCAAACCCAGCCCAGACCAGCACCCACCGCTGGCCTGTGGCAGGGCTCCAGGAGCCTCTTGCCCAGAAGTCTGAGCTCTTCGTCGCCCCCTGGAGGCAGTTAGGTCAACTGCAGCTGCGCCTCTTGAGCCCAGCCCCCAGGACCCTCAAGGGGTGGGGACTTGAAGAAACAGGTGGCCCCTCTTCTTGGAGTACTGGATACCATAGGATCCAGCAATTTCCACTGCCAGGTCCATGGCTGTTAATAACAGTCTGTGTGCAAGAGAAATAGACAAAGAAAAATGGGGAAAAGGCCACCGAAATGCCCTGTTGGGAAGAAGGGTTTTAGAAAGTGGTACATTCCCGCAAGCGAATTTTTTTTTTTTTAAGATTTTATTTTTTCCTTTTTCTCCCCAAAGCCCCCCAGTACATAGTTGTATATTCTTCGTTGTGGGTCCTTCTAGTTGTAGCATGTGGGATGCTGCCTCAGCATGGTTTGATGAGCAGTGCCATGTCCGTGCCCAGGATTCGAACCAACGAAACACTGGGCCGCCTGCAGCGGAGCGCACAGACTTAACCACTCGGCCACGGGGCCAGCCCCTCCTGCAAGCGAATTTTAAGAGTGATGGAGACGAGTGTTCCCCTTTCAGTCACATACTTATCGTAATAAGAATGAACAGCCGTGTAACGTGCATGAGGGAAGGCACTGCGCTCTATGGCATGCGCACCATGGCACCTCTGACAGCTCTGGAAGGGATTATTACAGGACACACGACGAGAGGGATCACCAACAACAGAAGGACTCGTTAGCAGGAGAACCTTGAATGAAAAAGGACAACGCTCAAAGTTCACGGTATCTTGACACACTTTGTGTAGAGTTTCCAGCACAGCTGAGGACTAAGTCTCTGCACTAAATAAACTGGTCAACTTGAGGGTCACAGGCTTGAGAAAGGCAGAGGGCGCGGGGGCGGGGGGGGGGGGGGGGTTGGGTGCAGTGTTCATTCCACGTCAAAGATCAGGTCTGGGAAAAGGCCCTGGAATTCCAGGCCTGAAGCCCTGAGCCGGTGGTGCACAGGTGCCTTCGCAGCGGGCCTGCTCCGGCAGCCAGGACCCACCAGTCTGCTGACAGGTCACGTGTACAGTGGCCTCTCCCCACCTGTGAGCTGTAGCCCCGCAGAGGGCGGGACCCTGGCCACCTGGTCTAGTGCTGTGAAGACAAGGAAGGTCCCTACAGCTCTTCCAGCCGGGGAGCTGCAGCCGGGCTCCAGCAGAAGAACAGGCTGACAGTCTTTGCCCTCATAGAGCTCGTGCTGCGTTGTAATAAACCTCAGGAAACAAGCCAGCACACTGTAAACCAGAGAGCGCACCAGAAGCTATTCTGCAGCTTTTGCATCGAGTCAGACCTCCTGTGCAGTTCCTGCGGGCAAACTTTCTCTCAGGGAAGAAAGGGGGTCCCAAGTGCAGCATGCTAGCCTTCTACCGTTGTCTTGCCCGCTGCACCAAGCACTTGGCCTGGCCTCATGGGTTCCACGGCTGACTCGGGTGAAGACTCAGTCAGTGTTTCTTGGATGAACAAATGCGTGCATTTCACCCTGACCACAAACAGCCCTCGTGTGCAGAGACCAACTGCCACGCAGGCCCTGCGCCCCCTCCTCACTGGCTTCTTTGATGCCCTGGAGAGCACAGGTGCCTTCCTAGGAACCATGAGCATCCCTACACCTCTGTGCCTTTGCACTCCCCGTTTCATCTCCAGGATCACCTCCTGCCCGTGTGGCTCTGTGTTTCAGTCATTCTGCTCACGTTCTAGCTGTTGTCCTCCACATTTAAAACTGCAAAGCTCACTGCAATTGGGTCTCCATCAGGCTGCAGCCAGCAGTGGGCAGGAGGGCTGTGTGTGTGTGTGTGTGTGTGTGTGTGTCTTGCCACCTCTTATTTTTCTCCTTATGCCATCCAGCTTGCTAGCCAGTTTGAGATGGATGGAGTGTAAGAGGGTAGGAGAGGTTGCTGAATCTTGCCATCCTAGACTGAACTCAGCTCTCTATACCAGGCAGGTGGTTAGGCCGGACACTTCCTCTGGTGGGTGCTTCTAGAGTGGAGATCTCTCTTGCAGTGCCCTGACCTCCCCTCATGCATCTCTAGCCCAAGTGGTCAATTGAGAAGCTTCTGGAAGCCCGGAGACTCATGCGGAGTGTCCCTCTCCACCTACAGCTGCTCTGGTCCCTCCATCCCTCTAGGGAGCCTACTGAGCAGGTCGACCCATGCTGGCTCTCTGTCCTGGGGGGCCCTCATCTGGTCCGCTGAAGACACTACTGCATCTCCCACCATGGATGCGTCTGTGTCCTTTTGGGTAATACTTGCTGAGATCGACTTTTCAATCCTGTGACTTTCAACCTTTCCGTAACTTGTATTTCAGATGTTACTCCCTTAAACACCATATTGCCCTATCTTGTTGTTTTACGCAGTCTCGCAGTCTTTGTCTTTTAACTCTCACGTTCATTCTGTTTACGTATATTGTGATAGCTCATGTATAATGATTATTTATACTTTATCTTCTATTTTCAGTTTACCTCGTTACCCATTTTTTCTTGTTTTTTGTTGTAGTAAAATACACAAGATAAAATTTACCATCTTGACCACTTCTAAGGATACAGTTCAACGGCATCACACAGCCAGCTTGTTGTGGATCCATCCCAACCACCCAACCCCGCATCTGTTTTCATCATAGACTGAAATTCTGTCCCCATTCAACAATAACTCCCCACTCTCCCTTGCCCTCAGTCCCTGGCAACCTCCATTCCGCTTTCTGTATCAATGATTTTGACTACTCTAAGGCATATATGTGGACTCATACAGTATTTGGTTTCTTGTGATTGTCTTATTTTAATTAGTCTAGTGTCCTCAAGGTTCATCCATGTTATAGCATATTGCAGAATTTCCTTCCTTTTTAAAGCTGGATAATATTCCATTGTATGTATATTCCACATTGTGCTTGTCCATTCGTCCACTGATGGACACTTGGCATTGTTTCCACATTTTGGCTACTGTGAATAACGCTGCTGTGAACATGGGTGTACCAATGTCTCTTTGAGATTCTGCTTTCAATTCTTTTGTGTGTATACACTCAGAAGTGGAATTGCTGGGTCATATGGTAATTCTGTTTTTAACTTTTCTGAGGAATCACCATACTTTTTCCACAGTGGCTATACCATTTTACATTCCCGCCAACAGTACACACATTTCCAGTTTTGCCAAGTCATCACTAAAGCTTGTTGTTTTCTGTTTTTCTGATGGTAGCCGTACTAACTGATGTGGGGTGGCATCTTGTTTTATTTTGGATTTGCATTTCCCTAATGATCAGTGATGTTGAGCATCTTTTCATGTGCGTATTAGCCATTTGTATATCTTCTTTGGCAAAAATGTCTATTCCAATCCTTTGCTCAATTTTTCTTTTATTTTAAATGTTCTCTCTCTCTCTCTTTTTTTTTAAGATTTTATTTTTCCCCCTCCTCCCGAACACCCCCGGTACATAGTTGTATATTTTTAGTTGTGGGTCCTTCTAGTTGTGACATGTGGGATGCTACCTCAGCATGGCTTGATGAGCAGTGCTAGGTCCACACCCAGGATCCGAACTGGGAAACCCTGGGCCATCGAAGCAGAGCACGCGAACTTAACCACTCGGCTACGGGGCCGGCACCGTTGGCTCATTTTTTAATTAGGTTATTTGTTTTTTGTTGTTGTTGAGTTTTAAGAGTATTCTACATAGTCTGGATATTAATACCTTTCAGATGTATGACTTGAAAATATTTTTACTCACTCTGTGGGTTGCCTTTTTATTCAGTGGATGGTGTCTTTTGATACACAAAATTTTAAAGTTTTTGTGAAATCCAATTTGTCTATTTTTTCTTTTGTTCCCTGCACCTTCGGTGTCATATCCAAGAAAGCATTGCCAAGTCCAATGTCGTGAAACCTTCCCATGTTTCTTCAAAGAGTTTTATTGTTTTAGGGCTTACATTTAGGTCTTTGGTCCATTTTGAGTTAATTTTTGTACATTGTGTGAGTTAGGGGTCCAACTTCATTCTTTTTCATGTAGATATCCAATCTTCCCAGCATCATTTATTGAAAAGACTGTCCTTTCCCCATGGAATGGTCTTGGCGCCCTTGTCAAAAATCATTTGAGCATATATGCAAGGGTCTCTATTCTATCCATGGCTCCATACATGTGTCTTTATGTCAGGACCACACTGTTTTGATTACTGTAGCTTTGTAGTAGGTTTTGAAATGAGGAAGTATGAGTCTTCTAGCTTCCTTCTTCTTTTTCAAGATTGTTTTGGCCATTTGGGGTCCCTTGAGATTCCATATGGGTTTTCGGATGGGTTTTCTATTTCTGCAAAGAACCTCATTAGGATTTTGATAGTGATTTTGTTGGCTCTGTAGGTCACTTTGGGTAATATTGGTGTCTTTAACAGTATTAAACCTTTCGGCCCATGAGCACTGAGTGTGTCTCCATTCAGGTGTCTGTCTAAGTTG
>NC_060282.1:1956416-1982892 GCF_021613505.1 Equus quagga | reverse complement strand
TGTCTAAGTTGCTCTCAGCCCATGAGCACTGAGTGTGTCTCCATTCAGGTGTCTGTCTAAGTTGTTCTCAGCAGTGATTTGTAATT
Organism: Equus quagga; assembly: GCF_021613505.1. Classification (NCBI taxonomy): domain Eukaryota; kingdom Metazoa; phylum Chordata; class Mammalia; order Perissodactyla; family Equidae; genus Equus; species Equus quagga. The sequence goes on along the minus strand of NC_060282.1, from coordinate 1,982,806 downwards.
TTCAGTGCACAAGTCTCTCACCTCCTTGGCTAAGTTAACTCCTAAGTGTTCTATTCTTTGATGCTATTGTAAATGGAAACGTTTTGGTTATTTCCTTTTCAGACTGTTCTTTGTTTGTGTATAGAAGGCAACTGATTTTTGTGTATTGACTTTGTATCCTGCTTATTTGTGGAATTCACTTGTCTTAACATCTTTTTTGCGGAATCTTTAGGGTTTTCTACATATGAGGTCATATCATCTGCAGAGAGAGATCATTTTACTTCTTCCTTTCCAATTTACTGGCTTTTATTCTCTTTCTTGCCTAATTGCTCGGGCCAGAACTTCCAGGAGTACATTGAGTCGAAGTGGTGACAGTAGGCATCATCGCCCTGTTCCTGATCTTAGAGGAAAAGCTTCCAGTCTTTTACCATTGAATGTAACGCTTGCTGTGGGTTTTTCATATATGGCCTTTATTATGTTGAGGCATTTTCCTTCTCCACTTATTTTGTTGAGTGTTTTTACCATGAAAGGGTGTTTTATCAAATGACTTTCTGCATCAATTGATATGATCGTGTGGTTTTTATTCTTCATTTTGTTGATGTGGCATATTACATTGATCAGTTTTCATATTTTGATCCTTCTTTGCATCCCAGGAGTAAATCCCACTTGGTTATGGTGTGTTATCCTTTTACTATGCTGCTGAATTCTGTTTGCTAGTATTTTGTGGAATATTTTTGTATCAATTTTCGTCTGGGATATTAGTCTGTAGTTTTCTTGTACTGCCTGTCTGGCTTTGTTACCGGGGTTTTGCTGGCCCCGTAGAATGAGGTAGGAAGTGTTCCTTCCTATTCTGTATTCTGGAAAAGTTTGAGAAGGAGTGGTGTTAGTTGTTCTTTAAATGTTCGGTAGAATAACCAGCGAAGCTGCTGGGTCCGGGACTTTCCTTTGTTGGGAAATTTTTGATTACTAATTCAATCCCCTTACTAGTTATAGATGTATTCATATTTTCTATCTCTTCATGACTTCCTTTTTCCTAGGAATTTGTCCATTTCAACTAGGTTACCCAATTTTTTGGTGTACTGTTTTCATAGTGCTCGCTGATAATCATTTTTATTTCTGTAGAATCAGTGCAATGTCCTCACTTTCATTTCTGATTTTAGCAATTTGAGACTTCTCTTTTTTTCTTAGTTGATCTAGCTCAAGTTTTGTCTTTTTGTCAATTTTATTGATCTTTTCGAAGAACCAATTTTTGCTTTCATTGAGCGTCTCTATTTGTTTTCTCATCTCTGTTTGCTGTGATCTACTCTCATCCTTCCTTCTGCTAGCTTTGGGTTTCACGTGTTCTTTGTTTTGAGTTCCTTGTGTAATAGCGTTAGGTAGTTGGTGTGAGATCTTCCTTGCTTTATTGTAAGCATTTATAGCTATGAATTTCCCCCTAGCATTGTTCTCACTGAGTCCCATAAGTTTTGGTATATTGTGTTCTTATTTTCATTAATTTCCTAACATTTTCTAATATCCCTTGTGATTTCTTATTTGATCCATTGGTTGTTTAAAAGTGCTGCGTTTAATTTCCACAGTTTTGTGGATTTTCCAGTTTTACTTCTGTTCTGGATTTCTAACTTCCTCCTGTTCTGGTCAGAGAAGATACTTCATCTGATATCTATGTTTGTTATTTTTTTTTTAAAGATTGGCACCTGGGCTATGATCTGTCACCAATCTCTATTTATTTATTTATTTATTTTTATTTTCCTCATCTTCTCCCCAAAGTCCCCCAGCACATAGTTGTATATTCTTGTTGTAGGTCCTTCTGGTTGTTCTGTGTGGGATGCCACCTCAGCATGGCCTGATGAGAGGTGCCGTGTCCGTGCACAGGATCCAAACTGGCAAAACCCCGGGCCGCCGAAGTGGAGTGCACGAACTCAACCAGTTGGCCACGAGGCCAGCCCCTGTGTTACTTATTTTTTAAAGTCTGTTGAGTCTTAATTAGTGGCCTACCATATGGCAGACCCTGGAAACTGTCCCATGTGCACTAGAGAATGTTGCGCAGCCTGTCGTTGGGTGCAGCGTTTGCGATATGTCTATTAGATCTGGTTGGTTTGTTGTCACCTATTTTCTTACTTCTGTCTGATTTTTCTGTTCTTCATTGTGCAAGGAGTATTGGAGTCTCCAACTATTATTCTAGAACTGTCTATCTCTTTCTTCAATACTGCCTGTTTTTGCTTCATATATTTTGATGGTCTGTCATTATGTGCATAAATGTTTATAATTGTTATATCTTTCTGCTGTATTGGAAATTTTTGTTAATATATAATGTTTTTCTTTGTCTCTTGTAAACTTTTCTTGACTTAAAGTCTATTGTTTTGTGGTGTTAGTATAGCCACCCCTGCTCTCTTGTGGTTACTATTTGCATGGAATATCATTTTCCATCCTTTCACTTTCAACCTATTTATGTCTTTGGATCCCAAGTGAGTCTCTTGTAGACAGCATGGAGCTGTGTCATGTATTTTCTCCATTCTGCGAATCTGTCTTTCAATTGGAGAGTTTAATCCATTTACATTTGAAGTAATTACTGATAAGGAGAGACTTACTGCTGTCCTTGTACTATTTGTCCATCCTTTCCTGCATCCCTGACTTCTTTTGTGTTTAGGTGATTTTTTGTAGTGAACTGTTTACATTTCTTTCTCACTTCCTTTTGTGTCTATTCTATAGCTATTTTCTTTGTGGTAACTGTAGGGATTATCTTTAACATCCTAAAGTTGTGACACTCGAATTTAAATGTCTACCATCTTAACCTCAGTGACACACAAAACTATGCTCCTTTGTAGCTCCATCCCCATCCCTTTTGGCTGTTGATATAAAAAATTTACATCTTTATAAACTGTGTGCCCCCAAACATAAACTAATAATTCTTTCAAATGCATTAGTTTCCTAAATTATATAGAAAACAAGATTTGGAGTTAAAAACCAAAGTTACAGTAGCATTAGCTTTTAATGTATTAGTCTCTTAAATCATGTAGAAAACAAAATTAAGGTACAGTTTAAAGTTAAAAGTACTGTTACAAAGCGTTGTTACAGTAATTCCTGTTTTTATAAATTCCTGTGTATTTACCTATACTGAGACCTTTATTTCTCCACACTGCTTTGAGTGACTGTCTAGTGTCCTTTCATCACACCCTGCAGGACTCCCTTGAGCATTTCTTGCAGAGAAGGTCTAGGGTGCACGAACTCACTCAACTTTTGGTTATCAGGGAATGTCTTAATTTCTCCCCCAATTTTTCTCTTTTTTTTTTTTAGGAAGATTAGCCCTGAGCTAACTGCTGCCAATTCTCCTCTTTTTTGCTGAGGAAGACTGGCCCTGAGCTAACATCCGTGCCCATCTTCCTCCACTTTATACATGGGACGCCCACCACAGCATGGCATGCCAAGCAGTGCCATGTCCACACCAAAGATCCGTACCGGCAAACCGCCGGCCACTGAAGTGGAACGTGTACCACCGGGCCAGCCCCTCTCCCTCAATTTTGAAAGGCAGTTTTGCCAGATATAGGATCCTCAGCTGACAATTTTTTTGTCTTTTAGCACTTTGCATATATTGGCCCACCGTGTTCTGGCCTCCAAAGTTTCTGATGAGAAATCTCAGTATCTTCTTGTGAATCCCTTGTATGGAGTGATTCAGTACTCCCTTGCTGCATTTAAGGTTCTCTCTATCTTTGGCTTTTGAAAGTTTCATCTTAAAGTGTCTCAGTGGAGTTTCTTTGAGTTAATCTTCCTCGGAGTTCATTGAGCTCCTTGGGTGTGTCTATTCATGTCTCTCATCAAATTTAGGAAGTTCTCAGCCATTATTTCTTTAAATTTCTCTGTGCCTGTCTTCTCTCTCTTTTCCCGGACCCCCATGATGGGTGTGTTGGTCCACTGGGTGGTGTCCCACAGGTCCCTAAGCTCTGTTCACCTTTATTCCATCTTTTTCTTTCTGTTCCTCAGCCTCAATAATTTCCATTGACCCATCTTCAAGTTCACTGATTCTTTTTTCTGCCTCCTCATAGTTGTATTTGAATCCCCTTAGTGAATTTTTCATTTCAGTTGTTGTACTTTTCAGCTCCAGAATTTCTATTTGGCTTTTTATTATGCTTATATCTCTTTATCGACATTTCCATTTTCTTCACATCTTCTTGACTTTCACTACATCTTCCTTTAGTTCTTTGAGCATCTTAACACCCTTGATTTAAAGTGTTTGTCTAGTAGATCTGCCAGTAGGTTTTTTTCAGGGGCAGTTTGTCTTGATTTATTTCTTTCCTTTGAATGAGCCATACTTTCCAATGGCTTTGCATGTCTCATGATTTTTTGGGGTTTTTTGTTTTGTTTTGTTTTTATTGAGTTAATGATAGGTTACAATCTTGTGTGATTTCAGTTGCACATTAATGTTTGTCATTCGTGTTGTAGGTGCACCATTTCACCCTTTGTGCCCACCCCCACCCCCCCCTTTCCCCTGGTAGCCACTAATCTGTTCTCTTTGTCCACATTTTTAAATTCCTCATATCAGTGGAGTCATACAGAGATTGCCCTTCTCTATCTGGCTTATTTCACTTAACATAATTTCCTCAAGGTCCATCCATGTTGTTGCAAATGGGATGATTTTGTTCTGTTTTGCAGCTGAGTAGTATTCCATTGTATATATGTACCACATCTTCTTTATCCATTCATCTGTTGATGGGCACTTAGGTTGCTTTCATGTCTTGGCTATTGTAAATAATGCTGCAATGAACATTGGGGTGCAAAGGACTTTTGGAACTGCTGACTTCAAGCTCTTTGCATAGATACCCAGTAGTGGAATGGCTGGATCGTATGGTAGTTCTATTTTTAATTTTTTGAGAAACCTCCATACTGTTTTCCATAGTGGCTGCACTAGTTTGCATTCCCACCAGCAGTATATGAGGGTTCCTTTTTCTCCACAACCTCTCCAACATTTACTACTATTAGTTTTAGATATTTTTGTCATTCTAATGGGTGTAAGGTGATATCTTAGTGTAGTTTTGATTTGCATTTCCCTGATGATCAGTGATGATGAGCATCTTTTCATGTGCCTATTGGCCATCCGTATATCTTCTTTGGAGAAATGTCTGTTCATGTCTCCTGCCCATTTTTTGATCCGGTTGTTTGATTTTTTGTTGTTGAGTTGTGAGAGTTCTTTACATATTATGGATATTAAGCCTTTGTCAGATATATGACTTGCAAATATTTTTTTCCCAGTTAGTGGGTTGTTTTTTTGTTTCAATCCTGTTTTCATTTGCCTTGAAGAAGCTCTTTAGTCTGATGAAATCCCATTTGTTTATTCTTTCTATTGTTTCCCTTCTCTGAGAAGACATGGTGTCCGAAAAGGTCCTTTTAATACTGATGTCAGAGAGTGTACTGCCTACGTTTTCTTGCAGAAGGCTTATGGTTTCAGGTCTCACCTTTAGATATTTGATCCATTTTGAGTTTATTTTGGTGAATGGTGAAAAAGAATAGTCAATTTTCATTCTTTTACATATGGCTTTCCAGTTTTCCCAGCACCATTTGTTGAAAAGACTTTCTTTTCTCCATTGTATGCCCTCAGCTCCTTTGTCAAAGATAAGCTGTCCATAGATGTGTGGTTTTATTTCTGGGCTTTCAATTCTGTTCCATTGATCTGTGCACCTGTTTTTGTACCAGTACCATGCTGTTTTGATTACTGTAGCTTTGTAGTATGTTTTGAAGTCAGGGATTGTGATGCCTCCAGCTGTGTTCTTTTCTCTCAGGATTGCTTTAGCAATTCGGGGTCTTTTGTTGCCCCATGTAAATTTTAGGATTCTTTGTTCTAATACTGTGAAGAATGTCATTGGGATTCTGATTGGGATGGCGTTGAATCTGTAGATTGCTTTAGGTAGAACGGACATTTTAACTATGTTTATTCTTCCAATCCATGTACACGGAATGTCTTTCCATCTCCTTATGTCGTCATCCAATTCTCTCAGAAAGGCCTTGTAATTTTCATTATATAGGTCCTTCACTTCCTTAGTTAAATTTACCCTGAGGTATTTTATTCTTTTTGTTGCGATTGTGAATGGTATTGTGTTCTTGAGTTCTTTTTCTGTTAGTTCATTATTAGAATATAGAAATGCTACTGATTTATGTAAATTGATTTTATACCCTGCAACTTTGCTGTAGTTGTTGATTACTTCTAAGAGTTTTCCAATGGATTCTTTGGGGTTTTCTATATATAAGATCATGTCGTCTGCAAACAGCGAGAGTTTCACTTCTTCCCTCCCTATTTGGATTCCTGTTATTCCTTTTTCTTGCCTGATTGCTCTGGTCAGGACCTCCAGCACTATGTCAAATAAGAGTGGTGATAGAGGGCATCCTTGTTTCATTCCTGTTTTCAGGGGGATGGCACTCAGGTTTTGCCTGTTGAGTATGATGTTGGCTGTGGGTTTGTCACATATGGCCTTTATTATGTTGAGGTAGTTCCCTTCTATGCCCATTTTGTTCAGAGTTTTTATCATAAATGGCTGTTGGATCTTGTCGAATGCTTTCTCTGCATCTATTGAGATGATCATGTGGTTTTTATTCCTCAGTTTGTTGATGTGGTGTATCACGTTGATTGATTTGTGGATGTTGAACCATCCCTGTGTCCCTGGTATGAATCCCACTTGATCATGATGTATGATCCTTTTGATGAATTGCTGAATTCTGGTGGCCAAAATTTTGTTTAGAATTTTTGCATCTATGTTCATCAGCGATAATGGCCTGTAGTTCTCTTTTTTCGCGGTGTCCTTGTCAGGCTTTGGTATCAGCATGATGTTGGCCTCATAGAATGTGTTAGGAAGTGTTCCATCCTCCCTAATTTTTTGGAATAGCTTGAAAAGGATAGGTATTAAATCCTCTCTGAAAGTTTGGTAGAATTCCCCAGGGAAACCATCTGGTCCTGGGGTTTTATTCTTTGGGATGCTTTTGATTGCTGTTTCAATCTCTTTCCTTGGAATTGGTCTGTTCAAATTGTCTGCTTCTTCTTGAGTGAGCTTTGGGAGATTGTAGGATTCCAAGAATTTATCCATTTCCTCTAGGTTATCCATTCTGTTAGCATAGAGTTTTTCGTAGTATTCTCTTATAATCCGTTGTATTTCTGCAGAGTCTGTGGTTATTTCTCCTCTTTCATTTCTGATTTTGTTTATTTGAGCTTTCTCCCTTTTTTTCTTTGTAAGTCTGGCTAGGGGTTTGTCAACTTTATTTATCTTCTCAAAGAACCAGCTCTTTGTTTCATTGATCCTTTCTACCACCTTTTTCGTTTCAATAGTATTTATTTCTGCTCTGGTTTTTATTATTTCTCTCCTTCTGCTGACTTTGGGCTTTATTTGTTCTTCTTTCTCTATTTCAGTTAGGTATAGTTTAAGATTGCTTATTTGGGATTTTTCTTGTTTGTTAGGATGTGCCTGTATTGCGATGAATTTTCCTCTTAATACAGCTTTTGCTGTATCCCATATGAGTTGGTATGGCATGTTATCATTTTCATTAGTTTCCAGGTATTTTTTTATTTCTTCAGTGATCCATTGCTTGTTCAGTACTGTATTGTTTAGTCTCCACATCTTTGTGCCTTTCTCAGCTTTTTTCTTGTAATTAATTTCTAGCCTTATAGCATTATGATTGGAGAAGATGCTTGTTATTATTTCAATTTTTTTTAAATTTGTAGAGGCTTGCCTTGTTTCCCAACATGTGGTCTATCCTTCAGAATGTTCCATGTGCACTTGAGAAGAATGTGTATTCAGCTGTTTTAGGATGAAGTGATCTATATGTGTCTATTAAGTCCAATTGTTTTAGTTTTTCATTTAGCTCCACTATTTCCTTGTTGATTTTCTGTCTGGATGATCTGTCCATTGATGTGGGTGGGGTGTTGAGGTCCCCAACTATTATTGTGTTGTTTTTAACATCTTCCTTTAGGTCTGTTAATAGTTGCTTTATGAAACGTGGTGCTCCTATGTTGGGTGCATAGATACTTATAAGCGTTATTTCTTCTTGATGAAGTGTCCCTTTGATCATTATATATTGTCCCTGTGTGTCTCTCTTTACCTGTCTTATTTTGAAATCCATTTTGTCTGATATAAGAATTGCAACACCTGCTTTTTTCCCCTTACTACTAGCTTGAAGTATTGTCCTCCACCCCTTCACTCTGAGCCTGTGTTTGTCCTTGGGGCTGAGGTGTGTTTCCTGGAGGCAACAAATTGTTGGATCTTGTTCTTTAATCCATTTTGCCACTCTGTGTCTTTTTATTGGAGAGTTCAATCCGTTTACACTGAGAGTGATTATTGATGCATGTGGACTTAAAGCTGTCAATCTGTTGCTCATTATCTGGCTTTCCTGCTTTTCTCCTCCTGTGTGCTTTATCCTATCCATTTGATACTGCAATTTCTTATGCTGTGTTTCTTAGATTTTTGCTTATTTATGTTTTGTGTCTCTGTTCTGTTTTTTAGTTTAGTGTCTATCCTGAAGTTTGTATTTAGAATCTTATGTATAATACAGTCTGTTCTCTGGTGGTCTCTTACTTGGCCTAGACTAATTTAGTCCCTTTGCTCTTCCCCTCCTAAATTATTATTTTCACTTCTTGTTCCAACTTGTGCTATGAGTTTGTAGTTAGAGTGATAAGATCGTCTTTGCTTTGGTAGTTTCCTTACCTCTATCCTAATGCTATAGTTGAATATTTGCTATGCTATTCTGGTTCTATCTATCTGTCTCCCTACTCTGTGGTTTGTGACCCCTTTCTCTCTTTTTTCTTTTTTCAGGTATGAGAGCCTTCTTGAGGATTTCTTGTAGTGGAGGACTTTTGGTTACAAATTCCCTTAACTTTTGTTTGTCTGGAAAAGATTTAATTTCTCCCTCATATCTGAAGGATATTCTTGCTGGATAGAGTATTCTTGGCTGAAGATTTTTATCTTTTAAAGCTTTGAATATGTCACTCCATTCTCTCCTAGCTTGTAAGGTTTCTGCCGAGAAATCTGCTGAAAGTCTGATAGGAGCTCCTTTGTAGGTTATTCTCTTTTGTCTTGTAGCCCTGAGTATTCTTTCTTTGTCATTCATTTTTGCCATTTGTACTGCTATGTGCCTTGCAGTAGGTCTTTTTACATTGACAAATCTAGGAGATCTGAAAGCTTCCTCTACACGCATTTCTCCCTCAATCCCTAGATTTGGGAAGTTCTCTTCTATAATTTCATTAAGCACACTTTCTGCTCCATTTTCCTTTTCCACGTTCTCGGGAATTCCTATGATCCTTAAATTCTTTCTCCTCGTTGACTCTGCTATCTCTCTAATACTTTCCTCATTCCATTTGATCCTTAGTTCTCTTTCTTCCTCTGTCTGGAGCCATTCAGACTGTCTATCTTCGACTATGCTAATTTGCTCCTCTATGGAGTCTACCCAGGCAGTCAGGGAATCCGTATTCTGTTTTATCTGGTCCATTGTGTTTTTCATCTCTGGTAATTCTGTTTGATTCTTCTTTATAATTTCAATCTCTTTTGCGAAGTAACTCCAGAACTCGGCTTGTTTCTCTATCTTTCTCTCTACCTCATTGAGTTTTTTTATTATAGCTGCTCTGAACTCATTTTCATTTAGTTTACCTAATTCCAAGTCCTCAGGACTTAATTCTATGTTTTTATTGTTTTCCTTCTGGTCTGGAGCTTTTATAAGTGGCTGGATGGTAGAGGAGCGGTTTTTTCGCACGATGGTAGAATTTGGTTGCAGTTACAGCCTGTCGCCACTAGATGGGGGTCGAGAGCCACGTGTTCTGAGCTCTCTGCCTTCGGGCAAGATGGCGGCGCCCAGTGTGCTTTGCGGGGGGGGGGGGGGGGGGGGGGGGTTTCTCTCGCACACCGATCTGGATTCGATCAGTTCTATTCTCTGCTCTCCCGGGGCCCTGCGTTTATGGGGTCCCCACGCACGGAAGCTTTCCCCTTCAGCCGGTTTCCACTGTACTGGTGGCAGGAGTCCTAGACGATCCCCAGGTCGTGCGCTGCCTCCCCCGCTCCTTCCCAGACCCGCAGGGCAATCCCGGTTTCTAGGGGATGGAGCGATGTTCTCTCTTACCCCATTCCAGCTCCTCCAAGGCAGGCAGCAGGGCTCCTTCCTCTGTCTTTTGATACTGTAGGTCTCTTAGTTCTGGAATTAGGTTCATTAGCTGAAATTCAGGGTTTTTTTCAGTCCTTTGTTGTACTTCGGAGGGGAGAGAGTCCCAGGTCAGCTCACCCAGCCATTTTGCTCCACCCTCAAATCTTCTTCTGGTTCTTCTATCATGATTTTTTGTTGAACCTAATAATGTGGTAACTCTGGAAATGGGATTCTCCTCCCTCTTCAGGGTTTGCTGCCTTTTGTTATTGTTTGATTTTTTTTTTTTTTTATTGTAGGTTGTCTCTGTGCAGAGGATCAGCCTGAAGCATAGCATTAATGTCTTCTCAGGTGGACTTTTTGAACTTTCTCTGAGCATGCATGATCACTTTCTGGTTTTCCCTATATATGCAATTGTTTTTGAATGTCCTAGTCTTTAATGTCTGTCTCCTGAAAGGATGAAAAGCAACAAAAGAAAATGAAGGAGTGGGTAGGACACCAACCATTTAAATCCCCTGGAAGTCACTTCAGCTCCATGGGGAGGGACTTCTAACAATGGGGAAGGTGCAAAAACAGCTGCCTGTTTTTTTTTATCTGCATTTGTGTGATCCAAAGCAGCAAGCAGCAATCAGAGCACAGACCCCTAGAATTTGGAGGACAGAGTCCTTTTCTCTACCCCAGCTCCTGCAAGCTTTGTGTAAGCTTCTCTCCAGGGACATGTGCACAGCTGCCTGCCATGTGGCTGGGGTAGGGAATGGGTAGCTGCTACTGAGCTAAGAGCTCAAATTGACCTAAATTTACTGCAGCTTGCTATCCAAGTCTTTGCCTGGAAGTGGCCAACATTAAACAGATTCCAGATTTCCAAAAGAGTTGCATCAAACAGATTCCACCAGTGTAATTGTTGTCCAGGTAGGGAGACAGATTCCTGGTCCTTCCTACATCACCATCTTCCCCAAACTCTCTTCCAGCTATCCATTTTTAAATTCAATTTTCTTCTCTCCCACTTCAGAAGATATATACTCCATTTCTATCATTTTAGTCATTATCTTAAACATTTTTAAATGAATTTTGTAACTTAAGGTATAAAATTATTCAACCTTTTATCCACATACACAAAAATACAGAAACTTTAGAGGTCTTTTTCATTACAGTTATTTTGTTTCTCTAACACCATACAGTAGATGTGGTTAATGTTTGTTTCCATTTACTCACGTCTACTATTTTCTGTGCTCACCATTCTTTTCTATATTAAAAACTCTCACAGGAGATAAATTCTATCCTTCCTGGAGATCATTCTTTAAAGTTTCTATGGATGAGGCTCTGTTGGTAGAGATTGCTTTCAGAATTGTTGGTCTGAAAATGTGTTGATTTGGACTTTTATCTTCAGGGATCACTATGCGGAATGTTTGTCTCCAGTTAGGCACTGCTTTTCTTTTGGCCTCTTGAAGATGTTAGGTGCGGCAGATGGTGTTAGCAGTCCACCAATCACATGTCCTCTGCTTCCTAGATACATATATAGGCTACCCTGCCCAGCATCCCTTGCAGTTTGTATAGTCGTGTGTTTGAGGTGTCTTTTTTTTTTTTTAAGATTGGCACCTGAGCTAACATCTGTTGCCAATCTTTTTTTCTTCTTCTTCTCCTTCTCCTCCCCAAAGCCCCCAGTACATAGTTGCATGTTCTAGTTATGAGTGCCTCTGGTTGTGCTATGTGGGACGCTGCCTCAGCATGGCTTGATGAACAGTGCCATGTCCACAGCCAAGATCCTAACCAGCAAACCCTGGGCCGCTGAAGCAGAGTGCACCAACGTAACCACTCGGCCATGGGGCTGGCCCCGTGTGTTTGAGTTTGAGCCAATGGAATCAGGGCAAACATCATCTGTGTGTCTTCTGGTCCTAGTCCATGGAAAGGTCCCATGTATGGCCCTCCATGTTATTTCCCTTTCCACCAGCTGTCCCTGGAGAACTTGGGCACCATACATTGAATTTACTGGTGGGAGAACTATTAGCTTATTAGAAATTGTGATTTTAGACTTTATGTCAGAAATAGTTTCTTTCACGTTGGAGCCACACACATCTTTGGATGTTGCGTCGTATCAGTAAGCATGAACTACCACATGACTCCACTGTCACCTGGCTTGCGTTGTTGATGCTGAAAGGTTGTCTATGAGGCGAATTGCCATCCCCTACATGTGATCCCAATTTAATCTCTGGGTGCTTTTAGGAACTCTTGGTTTTCCATGTTCTTTAGCGTTATTATATGAAGACTACGTATGAGTCCCTTTTTATTTGCACTGCTGATAATTATGTCTCTCCTCCCCCTTCTCTTTCCCTCTCTCATCCCACCCCCGTCCAGTCCTCTCTCACTACGTGTGTTTAGATCCCTGTTGGTTCTGTTTCTCTGGAGAGCCCTGCCTCAGAGACCCAGCATAGACAAGTCCACAGAGACCGCAAGCAGAGCGGCGGCGGCCAAGGCCTGTGAGAGGATGAATGGGAGCAGCTGCCTCTGTGACCTGGGGTTGCTCTTTGGGCACAAAATGTTCTGGAATCAGACAGTGGTGATGGTTGCACACATTGCGAATATGCTAAAAACCACTGATTGATACCCTGTTAAAAGGGTGAATCTTTATGTCAGTGAACTTTGTGTCAGTCATTGAAACTCAGGTATTGGTTTAAAGGAGGAGGAGGGGGAGGAAGAGAGCAGAGAGGGTCTTGATTTTCTGTTCCCTCCACACCATTTTCCAATACCGACCCCGGGCGCCATGAGAGTGATGGCAGCAGCCGGGAGCTCCCCCTGCCATTTCAAGGCAGTCACCAGCCGGCTTGAGGCCCCCTCACCCTTCTCAGATGTCAGCATCTGGGGCAACGTCCCAGCGCGTGTGTGAAGCCAGGAGCCATTTGGAGAGAGGACTCCAGGTCCTGCAGAACTCGTGTGACTGACCCACACAAGGCGCCGGACAGTCTCGAATGTCAGGCCCTACTGACCACGGCTGCCTCGTCACCAAGCACCCTCCCCGCTTCTGTCATCCCGACCCGAGAACTGGAAGGATGGAGTCTCCGGTGGCCTCAGGCACCGGGGGTCTGAGCATAGTGGGACCTTTCAGCTGACAAGTAGACCGTGCCCTGTAACCGCTTTGCTTCTGACTGAAATACTCAGCCTCTGTATGCTAAAGTGGCAGGATGTTCTTGCTCGACTCCTGAGGTGATGTCTAAAGAGGGAAAAACAGATCAAATACTGAAACCACAAAGAAATCTCTGAGTACACAGTCCCCAACCAATAACGTTCTTTACTTCTCTCTTGAAAGAAGCTGAAATGGGTAACTGGCCAACGGGGGACCTGTGGATCAGTGTCTCTGGTTCACAAGAGAGCAAAGGAGGGCGAACTTGCTCTGAGAAATGGAGGGAGATGATCAAACCCTCCAAGGAGGGCTTCTCACGTTAGTGAATTGCTGATTAGGATGGAAGCAAAGCTCAGGAAAAACGTGGACTCCCCCAAGCGCACCGTTCCTTCTAACACCTCCTCAATTGGCTCCGGGGGTACAATGTCCCTCTCAACATTAGTAGGTCCTCCTTCATTGCAAGTGTTATGATTACAACACTGAACATAATAGAAACTATTCGTTTTAAATTTTCTTGGGGCTTCAGGAGGCATTTGGGGTTTATATATAAACGTGCAGTTGTTTGTACAGTTCTTGTAAACGAGTAGTTCGCGCAAGTTCAAACCTAAAAGAGAAGGAGAGATGAAAATCACTGATTTCACATTTTCTGCTTGCCAATATCACAGCACATTCCCTGTCCCTGCTTCATGCCCACATTCGACAGCCCGCGTGTTACTACGTTGCCAGAATTCTGGACTGAGAAAGAACATCCGGGTCTGCTAGAGGGTCTGCTTACTCCACGAACAACTTCTCCTGGCCATGGTTTTCTATCTGCACTGCCCCCTCACCGCTGCCTCTGCCCTCCCTAAATAGCATTATGGTACCTCATCATGTCGCTCTACAAGTGAAATGTCCTACTCACTCTTTGTCATAGGAATTCCAGGGCTCTAGAAAGAAAATGGAGACCAGGAAACACGTATTGCTCGTGTCCCAAAGATCACACGGACCCTCAAGCGGAGTGGCCCTGTTAGTGTGGCCTCCAGCTGATCTTCTGCAGTTGGCATGGCCCCTTTATAGTTGGCATGGCTCCTGCCTGGGCCGCACAGCCTGACATTCCCAGCTCCTGGCCCAACATATAAACACTGATACGCCCTTGATGCCAACCTGCGCCCCAACGCTGACTCGATGCACCATCCGAAGGAGGGTCCCACAGCTCCTGGGATCACCATCGCTGGTGGGCTCGCCCAATGGCCTGGGCCAACCAGTGCTACCTGACCAAGGCTCCATCTGAGGCCTCCTTCAAGAATGCCTGGCTTAAATTCCTCAGCCCTCATTCGCCGGTTCTGTTCCCCTTGTAGCCTCACAGTGTTTACACAAATACTTGCTCCTGGAACTTGCCACGATCCGTTTATCCCTTCATGCCTCTGGGGTGGCCTCCTCACTAACACCAGGAGGCACAAATGGCTAAACTCCAGTCACCTGGTTTTATTTTCTATGTAAAGAGTTTATGGAACTCCAACATGCTGCAGAAAACTGCATGATCTTAAGTCGACAGCTTAACGGATTTTCACAGAGTACACACGACTATGGAACCAGCGTCCCGCTCAAGCAACAGAGCTGGATGAGAGCCCCGGAAGTCCTCACTCTGCTCCTCTGTTCAGGCATATGAGCAGCCACGGCCAAAGCTACAAAGTGTGGGGATTTCTAAGCCTATCCTTTGGTTTTGCCTGTTTTTGAAATTTACGAAAAGGAAATCCTACCCTGTCTGTTGTTGTGTCTGGCTTCTTTTGCCCACGTTGTGTTGGTGGCCTTCGTCCCTGCTGGGCGCCTCGTCACAGAACGTTCACTCTCTTAGCTGTGTGCTGTTCCATTGACGACTAGGCCGCAGTGTCTTGCGATGGACGCTGAGGTGCTTTCCGAGTGTTATCTGCCCCGAGTGGCGCTGCAGGGCCTAATCTCGACCTCGTCTGGAGGGGAGCCCGTGGAGGCTTTGTTAGGTGTGCGCCTGGGGGTGGGAATGCTGAGGCTTTGAGATGCATACGCACGACTGCAGCAGACACCAAGAGTTTGCCAGAGTGCTTGGACCTATTTATACTCCAAAGGATCGTGTGCTCCTCACAGTCTTGCCAACACATAGCAGGTGGTGTTTGAATGCTCAGTCATTCCTTTTGGGTTTATTGTATGGTGGTTTCCGCTGTATTTCCACCAAGAAGAATGATGTTGAGCAACTTTTCTTAGATTAACTACCCCTTGAGATATCACTTTCTGGTACATTGCTTTCAAGCTTTCTGCTCAAATTTCTATTGGAGGAACTGCATTTTCAATTATTCATTAGTAGGAAGTAGCTCATTCTATCTTCTGAATATGAGTCCTTTAGCACATGTGTCTTGAAGGCTTTCCCGACCTCAGTGGCTTGTATTTTTACTGTCTTATCACTGTCTTCTGAGGGGCAGTCGTCTGATAGTCAAGACACGGCGAATTTTTGTGTAATCCCATTTAACACCTTTTTCTTATGTGAGTACCACAATTGTGCTCTGTTTTTTAAAATTCTTAATTATCCACAGGACATAAAGGTATTCTTCTAGATTTCCCTTTAAAAGCAACTTTATTCTTTTGGTATTTACATTGAGATCTACAAACCACCTGAAACTGTTTCTTTCGGACACTGTAAATATTGTCTGTAACATCTCATCTGTCCACCCCTCGTGACTGCAGCACAGCATCCTTTCCCACCAGGCTGCGGGTCAGCTTTGTCAGGAGGACGCACCTGGATAGAGGTGGCTTCTGCGTTCTCTTCTCTCCTCTTTTGGTCTATGTTTCAATCCTGACACCAATACCACGCTGTTTAATTAATGAAATGATGTATATAATCTTGACGGTGAAGAGTGCAAGTCCTCCAGCTTCTTTCTTCCACACGAGGGCCTTCGCTGGGGGCCGGCCCCGTGGCCCAGCGCTTAAGTTCGCGTGCTCTGCTTTGGTGGCCCGGGGTTTCGCGGGTTCGGATCCTGGGCATGGACAAGGCACCGCTCATCAGGCCACGCTGAGGCAGTGTCCCACATGGCACAACCAGAGGCGCCCACAACGAGAATACACAGCCAAGTACTGGGGCGCGGGGGGGAGGGGTGGTTAGGGGAGAAGAAAAAAAACATCAAAAAAGAAGACTGGCAACAGTTTTTAGCTCTGATGCCGATCCTTAAAAGAAAAGGTTTCCTTGGCTGTTCCTGGCCCTTTCTATCTCCAGAAACATTTGAACATTTGGCACCTACTGGTCCCAGAGACACACACACACACACGCACACACGCACGCAGAGGAACCTGCTGGGACTCCGACTGGAATTGCACAGAGTTTGTGGATGCATTGTGGAGAGCAGCCATCTTGGCTCTATTGGGTCTCACGACCCATAATCTCGGGGCATCCTTCTAGCGGCTTCGGTCTTTAACTTCAACAGTGGTGACGCAGTTTCAGGGTGGCGATCTTGCACAAATCGAATTGGGTTTCTTCCTAGGCATCGATACTGTGGTGCTTTTTAAAGTGGCATGGTTTTTCGTATACCTCATGTTCAATTTGTTGTTGGTGTATAAAAAGACAATTGATCTTTTAAGTTGAGTTGTGAGTCCGGACCTCGTATGCAGGGCCCTTGCTAAGATCACTCGTTGTTTCGAAAGTTCGTTGTCTTGGTGAACAGCGGCCATTCACTTCCCGTCTCTCCACCCCCATGTATTCTGTCTCCTCCTGTGGCCTAGCTGAGCCAACCGAGGACTCTGATGCACGGGGAGCGGGAGGGGCGAGAGCGGCCCTCCTGCCCCACTTTCTCCTCAAGGGAAAGTCTCCCTAACGTTCTCATCGAATTCTCACAGTTTCCTGGAGATAAAATTTCCTTTCTGCTTCCATTTCTTCAGTTTTCTTCTTAACTGGGAAAGAGTGTTGGATTTTTTATCAAAAAGTTTTCAGCATCTACGATCGTGATTATGTGACGCTTCCCACTTTCTTTGTTAAAACGGTGAATTGAACTAGGGAGCCTCAAGCTGTACCCACAGCGCAATTCTGTGACTAACCCCATGAGGTAGGGGTTATGATGTGTGTGAGTGAGCGAACTTCTTCGTTTAAAATAGTCTCAGGTTTGCAGAAACGTTGCAAAGATAGTACAAAGAGCTCCTACGTACCTCACGCCCAGTCCCCTCGTCTCTCACTCCTTACACCACTATGGCACATTCGTCCCAAATAACGAAGGAATATGGATACAATCTTCTTCACTCAGCTCCACACTTTATTCAGATTCCATTCATTTTCCTTAATGTTCTTTCCTGTCCCAGGATCCCATCCAGGAGACTGCGTTGCCTTGGGTGTGGGCTGGCTTACATGTACGAGGACTTGCTCGGTTAAGATTTGGTTGGCATTTTTGCATCTCTAGCCATAAGGGAGGCCCGTCGGTGATTTCCCATTCTTCCAGTGTCTGTGCTGGGCTTTGGTGTTAGGGTTAAGCTGTCGTCGTGGAGGGGCTGGGCAGCGACTCCTTCTTGTTTATTATCTGGAAGAGTTTGCATAGGGTTGGGGTGATTTCTCCCCTAAAACTAGTGAGCCGTTGGCCGGGGGCAGCCTCTGGGTGGGTAGGTTTTTCAGAAAGGATTCGGGACACTTCAGCTTTACAATCTCATTGTGGGTCAGATAGGGTTAAGTTGTGTTTTCAAGCTTTTGTTCACTTCCTCGGGAATGTCAGGTTTCTCATGGGAACGCTGTTCATAACAGCCTCGTCTTTTCTTTATAGGGTCTGACTGATGCCTCTCTTTTCGCTTCTGATATCAGAAACGTGACTTTTATTTCTCTGTCTTTCATTTCTCTTACTGTTTTCCCAATACTACGAATCCTTCCAAAGAACCGCCTATTGGCTTTGTGGATTTTACCTGTGTGGGGTTTTTTCCCATTGTGAATGTGTCTACTCTCCTCCTCATAGTCCCTTCCTCGTGTCTTTGGGTGGATTCTCTGTGTGTTTTCTATCTTCTTGAACGGAAGCTTAGCTCTTTTTCACCCTTTCTCCTCTCCTACTAGATGCCAGTAATGCTATAGATTTTGCTCTAAGCACTCCTTTAGCTGCTTCCCACTCAGTTTTGACATGTCACATCTCCCTAATCATTCAGACCTTAATAGTTCCTAATTTCTGTTGTGGCGTCTCTTTTGTGTAATTGGTTATTGACAGATGCATAATTACTAAGCTGTTGGGGGTTCTCTAGTTCACTGCTGAGTAACAGTTTCTAGCTTCACTGCACTGCATTAGAGAAGGAACTCTAAATAAATTGCATCATCTGACATTTGTTGATGCTTGCGTTACACCATGGCATGAACTCAATTTCATAAATATCATACGCCACTTTGTAAACAGAGTGTGCATTTAATCCTCTCTGGCTGTGCTGTCATATGTGGTGATCACTCCTTGTTTATAACGGCGGTGTTCACATCTCCTATAGCAGAGGTTGGCAAACAAGAGCCCACGGGACAAATCCAGTCCACCAACCGTACTTACAAGTACAGCTTTGTTGGAACATAGCAACGATCACGTGTTACTTCTCCTCGATGACGGCTTCACCCCCACAAAGGCAGTGTCGAGTCGTTGTGACAGTAACTAGATGACCCGCCAAACTGAAAACCTTCACCGTCCGGTCCTTTACAGAAGAAGCTCCTCGACCCCTGGGCTACGGCTCTAGTAAGTCTCGCCTCCCTGCTCTAGCCTCCAGAAGCTACGGAGAGATGTGTTAATGACAACTACACTCTTGCGCATTTGCCTGCAGTTCCTCAGTTCTATCAAAGTTTTTCTGCATGTATTTTCTTTTTCATTTTTTTTTTTTTTTTTTGAGGATGATTAGCCCTGAGCTAACATCTGCTGCCAATCCTCCTTTTTGCTGAGGAAGCCCGGCCCTGAGCTCACAGCCATGCCCGTCTTCCTCTACTTTATGTGTGGGACGCCGACCACAGCGTGGTGTGCCAAGCGGTGACATGTCCGCACCCAAGATCCAAACAGCGAGCCCCGGGCCGCCGAGAAGCGGAATGTGTGCACGTAACCGCTGCGCCACCGGGCCGGCCCCTCTGTGTGTTCCTTCGTCCCGTGTTATTGGGCGCGTCCGAATTTAGACCTCGCTCACTTCCTGGTAGACTTATCCCGTCATCGCCATAAAACGTGGCTCTTCACACAGTCATGCTCTTGTCTTAATGTTTACTTTGCCTCAGTGTGTGTAAGAGCCTCCTTGAGGCAGTAGTTAAATTGTGTAGCATTTTCTCTATTTATATTCAAACTTCTTGTGTTCTTCTTTTAAAGCATGTCTCTAACAAACAGAACATACGACTCTTCGCTCACTCTGAACGTCTTAGGCTCCTAACTATAACCATTTTGTAGGCACGTAATTGATGGCATGCTACTTTTTAAATTTCTTCTCCGTCAAACATTTCACTTTCAGATGACTGTATATTCAAATGCCGTTGCAGGAAGTGCAGAAAGGTCCCGTGTGTCCCTTACTCAGTTGCTTCCAGAGGTAACATCCTGCCCAGCTGCAGCCCAATGTCACAATTAGCTAGGGTACTGGCATTCAAAAGAACGAGGGCAGAGAACGGTTTCATCGCCCCCATTGTCCCTTCCACGGGACCCACTAACCTCTTGTCCGCACAAAGCCCCAAACCTTGACCCCCACAAAACTAACTTGGTGTCCATCCTTCTGAGTTTGTCATTCCTAGAACGCCACAGAAATGGGGCTACATGCCATGGAACCTATGCAGATTGTCTTTTCGGCTCAGCATAATTCCCTGGCTCGTCATTCAAGCTGGTTCGCCTATCCACACCTGGCTCTCTCTCCCTGCTGAGTAACGTCGCACGCTGAGGAGGGCCCGTGGTTTGTTTACCCTTTACTAAGTGAGGGACATCCTGGCTGCTTGCAGGTTCGGAGTATCACAAATGAAGCTTCTGTCAACACCCACGTGAGTGTTTCTGTGTGGACGTAAGTTGGCACTTCTCTGGGGAAGGCACCCAGAAGTGCAATTTGGGGAACGTGCGGTCGTTGTAGGCTTACCTTTGAAGGAAACTGCCACTCTCTTCTTCACGGTGCCTGCACCATTCTCACTGTCACTGTCAAAGCAGGAACAACCTGGCTGCTTTACATCCTGGCCAGCATTTGGTTCGGGCACCATTGATTATTTTGGCCACTCTGATGAGTGATCTCTAACTGTGTTTTTAACTTGCCTTTTCCCTAGTGGGTAAAGATGGTGAAGTCTATTCGTGTGCTTAATTACTCTGTGTGAAGCCACTCGGTGGTAGGTCTCTTCATGTCTTTGTCCATTTTATGATGAGATGGGCTGCGTTTTTACTGTTGGGTTTTGAAAGTTCTGTGTGCGCTCAAGATACGACTCCCTTGTGGGACATGTGGTCTGCACGAACTGTCTCCCACGCTGCAGCTCATCTCTCCATCCTCTGAACAGGGGCTTTCACACAGAAACATATTCTAACTGCTGGAGGTCCAGCGTGACCAATTTACTTTTCATTGGTCGTGCTTTGGCATCAAGGCCGACAACTCTTTGCTTGCCTTAAATGCCAAAGACTTTCTCCCATGCGTTCTCCTTTTGTAAAAGCTTGAGTTTTACCTTTTACATTTAAGCCCATGATCCATTTCAGCTGACCTGTGTCGAAGGCTTGAGGTTTCGGTCAAGGTTCACTTTTGCCTGTGGATGTTGAAGAGGCTACCCCTTCTCATTGATTGCTTTGGCATCTCTGTCAAAACTCATTTGGCCATATTTGTGTGGGGTTATTTCTCGGTTCTGTATTCTGTCCCACAGACTATGTGTCTGTCCGTCCGCCAATACGTCAATGATTCCTGGTGTCACTGGAAGCTGTCCCCGACATTCCAAATGTCTCCATGGAGGTTTTCTGTTTACCACCCTGCACAGC
Organism: Equus quagga; assembly: GCF_021613505.1. Taxonomy (NCBI): domain Eukaryota; kingdom Metazoa; phylum Chordata; class Mammalia; order Perissodactyla; family Equidae; genus Equus; species Equus quagga. Next base: position 1,961,707 of record NC_060282.1, on the reverse strand, counting down.
CCCAGAAAGCAGCAAATACCCTGAAGGGGAAATTATCTGATCACGCCAGCACTCCCAAATCTCTGCCAAGTGCTCTCCTAAATGCTCTGTCCCAGAATCCATCAGGGTCATTCAGGAACACCGAACCTCTGAGCTCTATGGGGGGGTAAGTTATTCAATGCAGGTGTTCTGACTTCCCTGCGTGTGGGAGAGGCTGAGAAAGGGAAGTGTATGGTGTGGGGGCTGACGGTCACAGACAGCCCAGCCAGGGCCACCTGAAGCCAAGGCAGGGCAGAAGAACGCCGCAGAAAGATATCGAAAGCCGTGCGCCTCTGTCCTCTGTTCTGGCCTCCGCGGGAACCTTACACAGATGTTTGCAGTGCTGCGGCAGAGCAGCTGTCGCTTACGCAGGCAGCGCCAAAGCACCCGCGGGAGCCTTAGGAACTGCCTTCGGACGAAAGGCCCAGCAGTGGGGATGATGGGATGGACATGAAGCAGGGTAAGAGCGAGGACAGGCTGGGGTCCCCTGGCGTCCACCACTGGGTACCACCACCAGGACCTTCCAGAGTACCCATCTCTGCTTCACCTCTGCCTTGTAAATCTCACACAAGTTCTCCCTGGGCCTCGTATAACCCAAGCCATACAGGGCTGAAGCTTTTGGGAACAGCTCCCAGGACCCCTCCGGAGCCGTAATCCCAGCATGATGACACACGACTCACCCTCGGGTCTCAGACATGCTGCTGTGCAGCCCTGACAGCTGGCTTTTCTGTTTGAATGCAAGTGCCTGGCTTTGTGTCAGCTTTGCAAGTGTCAGCTTTGATTGCGGAGGTCCCCACTTCAAAGGGGCATCCACGGCTGAGGCAGCTATCCCCAAGAAGAAGGTGAAAGCCACAGGACTCCGTAAGAGCCAGCCCCCACCCCAGGCTCCTCTGTATCACACATCCTGGTTGGTTTCTAGAACTGACTTTCGGGGCCTCTTCTGTTTTCTCTTCCTGAACTCTAAATGCCCACTCTTATGTTTTAGATTCACCAACAAAGAGAGAACCTGCAAAACCCTCGGCCCCCCTCTCGACCCCAATAAAAGCAGCATCCCAGACCCTCGCTTGCTCACTCTCTCTCCCCACGACGTCGCTGTGTGGCCCCAGGCGGGCTGTGTACTTTCCAGGTGCTGTAGGTAATAAACCTTTATTTCCTCAAAGTTTCCCAGTGGCTACTGCTGAAGGGCATCTCGCAGTCATGAGAAGAACCACAGGGGCTGGGCCAGCCAACACACTGGATACTGGTGGGCGGAGAGCCCCACCAGACAGGTGCCCACTGCAAGAGCAAAGCACAGATTCTCAGCTCCCGCCTGTGTCCTAAGTCGGCAGATGCCCGCAGGGTGACGGCAGCTGTTCCGATGAAGAGGTGGAATCAGGGGGCTGGTTTGTGGGGTGCTTTGGACACAAAATTGAGTGTGAAGACGCAACGAGAGTCACCGTCCCTGGGAGAACAGGAGGCAGTGGGCCTGCGCAGGGCCCCAGACAAGCCTCCAGCGCCCTGCCAGGCCATGCCCAGGCTGCGGCCTCCCAGCTTAATCAAACGGGTCCCGGCCTGGCCGTACGGGTTCCAGAGGCCAGGACCCTCGGGAGAGGGACGTCCTTCTCAGAGAACGAGAGCATCTTGGAAGACCAGGCTCTGCCCTGACCCCACACTTGGCCTTGGCATCAGTGTGGAGTAGGCATTGCTCCAAGGAGTGCAGGGTGCCTCCACTTGTTGGGCCTGCTTAGCTGGAAGCCCTCCCCAGAGGGCCAGAATCAAACGTGCAACGAGGAATAGCCCAGGCAGCACTGGGCATCTACACACGTGACCAGGGACCACGAGGGCTGGAGGCCTGGGGGCGGCAATCCTCCCAGCCCCTGGAGGCCTCGCAGGAGATGTGGCTCTCCCGGACGGAGCACGCAGCCCTTTCCTGGGGCCGAGCCTAGCACCTGGGAACATGTCTCAGGATGGGAAAAAGAGCGGGCCAGGGGCCAAGGGCTGGTGCCGAGAAAAAACAGATTGGCCCTGCCCCCTGAAACTGCTCAGGTGGGGTCACTAATTCACCAGGTGTGAGACAGAGAAACAGGTACTTACGAATAGAGACCGTCAGACAGCGCCTGACCTCATAGGGACATATTCTGACGTTTGCACAACGGAAGGTGTTGATGGCCCAACAGTCATGGCATCTCAGACTATAGGTCCCTGCGTGCAAGGAGAGCAGCATCAACATCCTGCTGCAACTTGCCTTTTCCTTCCTGTTCGGGGCCCACCGCCCCCTCCACCAGCAGCTGGCCCTTCCTGCGGCCTCACAGCACTTCCAGAGGCCTGCACAGCCCAGCCGCCTCAGAGGGCTCTGAGTCTGGGCAGGACTGGCTCCCTGGGTGGAAGCCGGGTACACCCAGGACCTTTACCTGTCCCCAGAGACACACCGTAGGGAACGCCGCCGGACGGCCAGATGAGGGGAGCCCACGCTCTGTACAGCGGGTCCACGAGCCTTAGGAAGGCCTGACCATCGTGAGAGGCCAGCGCCGTCCCAGATTTCCCTGGACTCGGCCACATCTGCCTGTCCCAGATGCGCAAGGGACGCAGCTAGAGACCCCTCCTCAGGTCTGCGGGTCACTGCTGTTTGGGGAAAGCCCTGATCCCTCTGACCCGCTCACGGACCTGACCTCGCTCATGGACGCTCTCCAAATCCACCCTGGGCCTACCAACCCCACTGACAAAGGAGACCTCAGCTGGACCAGGTGATGAAATTTCCACTCACGCACTTCCAGCGACCCAGATGACCCCGGGAATTCTCAGCCCCTCCAGGCCGTCAGGGGGCCTCATACTTACAACCGCTTCCAGTGGCATTCATATCAACCACTGGCAACACCACGGCCAGGAGCAAGGCATAGGCGAGCATCATTTCCTGCAGGAGCTGACCCTGCAGGTGAGGAGACCCAGGGTGCACATCAGCAAGGGCATGGCTCCCAGCATCCACCAGCAGTGACTCTGGCTCCAGGAACTGGGGGGCTAGGCCTTTCCCGCACACGAAGCTTTTGCCATGCTCGCGCCTTCATCGTAGACAGAGCCATCCTCCCTGCTCTCCAGAAGGCAGAGCGCAGCCGAATCAGCCAGGTCCTGGGCCCTCCTCCACGTGGAGCACACGAGGTCCCCGCGCCCCCAAGTGCTTCTCCTTATCGACTGGGTGACTCCTGACCTCAGGGACAACTTGTGAAAAGTGCTTGAACACACTGTCCGTTGAGGTATTTCCTGCTCGAACAAGCACCTTGACAAGTGTGTGGGGGGGGTGTGACTCAAATAGGGGAGCTAATGCAGAAGATGCCAGAAGCCTGACTTGCAAGCGGTCCCCAGTGTGACTAGGAAAGTATGCCCCCGTGGAATGCTGTCTTCCCCAGCCTGGGTATCATGCAGCCCTGAATTAATGGCAGGGGAGAGTGTGTGGCACGTCAACCCTGAGTCCAGGTGGCAGAAGCACTGTGCGCAAGGGAATGCCCCCTCCCCCCCTCTCCCCAGCACGAGGCAGTCTCTGCACCGGACACATCATCTTGCAGGGACCCATCTGCACCCTCACTGCCGCAGAAGCCTGCGGTCCTTCCGGAAACTGCCTGCCCTGGCCCCAAGCTGCCCGGTTCCCTGGGCACCCCATCTCCCTGTTCGGGAGTAGGATCACCCCTCAGTGCCAAGCCTCTCTGAGGGGAGGGGCCTCCCCTGCTGGCTGCCCGTCACCCCGAGGAGACCCACCCAGGTGGTGGCAGCCCCTGACTCTCACCCTCAGCGGATGGGCTGAGGGGCTCAACTATGCGGGCACCTGAAGCCACGGGACCTGCGCAGAAGGGCGCGGTGGGGGGGTGGGGTCCTGTGTGGAGGCGGGAGTGCCTGGGACGGTGAAGGGGCGCCGCCCGGGGCCGGGAGGGCGCGGGACGGGCAGGGGACTATGTCGTCCGCCTGTACCCACGTCAGGACGTCGGGGCGGCACCACTCGACCGCACCCTCGCCAGGCACCCGGGATGGTCGCCGCCATGACCCGCCGCCACCGACCTGGACTGAGGTTCGACCCTCAGCGCGGCCCACGCCCGGCCGTGAGGCGCCCCGACCTTGTGGAACCTTCCGTGCCGCCCGCGCGTCTGACGGAAGCGCCCAGAACCCTCTGGAACCTTCTGAGTGCCTGACACACACCCCGCCCCGCTTCGGGAAGTGTCCAGAACCGTCTGGAACCTTCTGTACCACCCAGCGCCCTTAGAGAAGCACCCACAACCTTCCCGAACCTTCTCGCCCAGGCCTCTGACGGAAGCGCCTTTGGGGAGACGCAGCCCATCCACAGGCCAAACGAACCTTCTAGAAGCAGCGCGAAGGCCCACGGGAGAGCGCTGAGGACCCGCTCCTGCTGTGGGAACTGCGCTCAGGCCCTGAGCGTCCTCCTGGCGCTCACCCCCGCCTGAGCCCCACCCGCCCATGCGCGCCCGCGACGTTCAGCGCCGAAGGTTCTAGAAGGTTGGGGGGGGGCGATCACGGGCAGGCTCCGGAAGGTCTGGGCGCGGGGATGGCGGGCGGGCGCGGGCAGCTTGGACTTTGGTCCAGGTCAGCGTCCGCGGGTCCGGGGGGGCGGCCCTCACACGGGTGCCGGGCAGGGTCAGCCCAGCCGCCCTCGAGCAGGGGTCCTGGGTCCCGTTGGTGCCAGCCAGCCATCCAGACGTCCGTGCGGCCGCGCCGCACTCCGCACTCCGCGCCCTCCCGCCCCCGCGCCGCGCCCCCTGCCTGCCCCGCGGCCTCCCGCGCCCGCGCTGCCCGCCCCCGGGCTCCCAGCACCCCCTCCCGCTCTCGCCTCTGCCGTCTGCGAGGCCTCCGGGCGGGCCCTTCGTTGGCCTGGAATCCGCTCTCGGGTCGTGACGGTGGCGGTGCGCGCGGTCTCGGCCCTCCTGCGTCCCGCGTCCACTTGCAGAGCCTGCTTTTCCTGCCGCGTCGCTCGAGGCTCCTTCCGTCCCGGCTTGATCCTTACACTGCCCCAGATGTGTCGTTTTTCCCCTGGGAATGAGGAGGGGCATCTGTGATTTGGAAGGGTGCTCTTACTCTGCAGACGCCGAGATTTTCTGGGTTTCGCTCCGGGCCCATTTCTTGCCAGACGCCGCCGTGGCGGGAGGAGGCCCGCGGAGGGCGTCTGCGAAGGCGCTCGCGGCCCCGGCTCGCCCTCGCGCGGCGTCTCCGCGCGGCTCTGGCCCGGCCGTCCGCGCCCTCCCGCGCCCAGCTGCTCGCCCCGGGCCGTGTCGGCTCCTCGGCTTCGGCTCCGCTTG
>NC_060282.1:1829462-1951416 GCF_021613505.1 Equus quagga | reverse complement strand
GCTCTGCTCCTCACCCGTGGGCCGGAGCCAGGTGTGGCCTGTTGGTGTGGGTGGCCTGTCACCACTACCACGCCCCCCTGGCCCCCGGCCCCCGGCCCCCAGGGACCTCACCATCCCCTAGAGCTCTGTGCATTCACTCACTCCCCCTCCCCAGCAACCTTTGCTGCTGCCTCTCCCTGAGGCTGCGCCAGCGGTCCCCCAACCACTGCTGGGCCTCCTGCTCTCTCAGGAGCCCCCGTCCACCCTTTCCCCCTTCCCCTTCCCCTCCCTCTCCCTCTGTGGGCCAGGTCATCCCTCCTGGTGCTTTCTGACCCCTGTGCACAGGACGACATGGGTGTCCCTGCAGCGCCTGGCCCGCCTGAGGCCGGCATCAGACCCACCTCAGTGCCACTGCCCCTCTGAGATGCTGAGCCCAGCTCTGTGCTCCTGTGGCCCGCCAGCCTCGCCCCCCACACACCCTCGGCCCCGCCCCTTCTGAGGCAGGACAAGGGGACTGCACGCTGATAAAACAAGGGAAGTCCACCCCCAGTCACCAAAGGTTGACGTCAGCACGCAAGTGCCGTACATCCTTCTAAACAGAACACTAAAGAGAACGAGATGATATAATTGGTTTTTCAGAAGATGAAAACGTTCAACAGGAAAACAACATCCAGCAAGAGCATCGAAGAGGCATTCAAGAACAGAAAAACAAGATCTCCGGAAGTAAAAAACTCATTGGGGGGCCAGGCCCGAGAACCCGTGGTTAAAGTTCTGCTTGCCCTGCTTCGGCAGCCTGGGCTCTTGGGTTCGGATCCCGGGTGCAGACCGACTCCACTGAGCAGCCATGCTGTGGAGGCGTCCCACACGCAAAGTGGGGGAAGACTGGCACGGATGTTAACTCAGGGCTAATCTTCCTCAAGCAAGAAACAAAACAAAACAAAACAAAACAGAGAAGGACTGGGAATGGATGTTAAATCAGGGGAATTTTCCTCACTAAAAAGAAAACCCAAAACACCCCTCGTTGGATGAAATTCACCACCAACTAGGCTCAGCAAAAAGGAACGACAGGAAACGTGAAGACGGGTCTGTAGAAAACATGCAAACCGGCAGTCAGAGGAAGAGAACGAGGAGGACGAACAGAACAGAGAGGGGACTGAGGAGCAGAGCGGACTATGGAGCAGCTGTGTCCCTGGAGCCCCAGAAGGAGAGGACCCGGCAACGGACAGCGCAGTCCTTGCAGAGATCCCAGCAGACGGCGGACTTGCCCCGCCGCCGCGGGGAGCAGCGCTCACCCCGCACAGTTCAGCGCAGCGGGTCCCAAGCAGAAGGCGCCCGGGGAGACGCTCGCGAGGCGCCACCGTGCAGCCGGTGTGAACGCGCGAGCATCCGCCCAGCGGCAGAGGGAAGAACGGCGGGTCCTTCGGGCCGCAGCGATCCCGAGACGGCTGCACTCTGCACACACACCGGGCGACACAACAGCCGCGAGCACGACCCCGTCCCCCAGACTCCGACGCCGCCGAAGGGCACACACGTCCCCGGCCAAGGGCCAGCGAAGAGGGTCTGCCGCGACCCCGGGGGCCGGCTCGGGGCTGGCCGCCCCCACGCGGGAGCTCCGGCCCTGTCACAGCCCTGGAAATCAAGGTGAGGACAAGCGGAGCCGAAGCCGAGGAGCCGACACGGCCCGGGGCGAGCAGCTGGGCGCGGGAGGGCGCGGACGGCCGGGCCAGAGCCGCGCGGAGACGCCGCGCGAGGGCGAGCCGGGGCCGCGAGCGCCTTCGCAGACGCCCTCCGCGGGCCTCCTCCCGCCACGGCGGCGTCTGGCAAGAAATGGGCCCGGAGCGAAACCCAGAAAATCTCGGCGTCTGCAGAGTAAGAGCACCCTTCCAAATCACAGATGCCCCTCCTCATTCCCAGGGGAAAAACGACACATCTGGGGCAGTGTAAGGATCAAGCCGGGACGGAAGGAGCCTCGAGCGACGCGGCAGGAAAAGCAGGCTCTGCAAGTGGACGCGGGACGCAGGAGGGCCGAGACCGCGCGCACCGCCACCGTCACGACCCGAGAGCGGATTCCAGGCCAACGAAGGGCCCGCCCGGAGGCCTCGCAGACGGCAGAGGCGAGAGCGGGAGGGGGTGCTGGGAGCCCGGGGGCGGGCAGCGCGGGCGCGGGAGGCCGCGGGGCAGGCAGGGGGCGCGGCGCGGGGGCGGGAGGGCGCGGAGTGCGGAGTGCGGCGCGGCCGCACGGACGTCTGGATGGCTGGCTGGCACCAACGGGACCCAGGACCCCTGCTCGAGGGCGGCTGGGCTGACCCTGCCCGGCACCCGTGTGAGGGCCGCCCCCCGGACCCGCGGACGCTGACCTGGACCAAAGTCCAAGCTGCCCGCGCCCGCCCGCCATCCCCGCGCCCAGACCTTCCGGAGCCTGCCCGTGATCGCCCCCCCCAACCTTCTAGAACCTTCGGCGCTGAACGTCGCGGGCGCGCATGGGCGGGTGGGGCTCAGGCGGGGGTGAGCGCCAGGAGGACGCTCAGGGCCTGAGCGCAGTTCCCACAGCAGGAGCGGGTCCTCAGCGCTCTCCCGTGGGCCTTCGCGCTGCTTCTAGAAGGTTCGTTTGGCCTGTGGATGGGCTGCGTCTCCCCAAAGGCGCTTCCGTCAGAGGCCTGGGCGAGAAGGTTCGGGAAGGTTGTGGGTGCTTCTCTAAGGGCGCTGGGTGGTACAGAAGGTTCCAGACGGTTCTGGACACTTCCCGAAGCGGGGCGGGGTGTGTGTCAGGCACTCAGAAGGTTCCAGAGGGTTCTGGGCGCTTCCGTCAGACGCGCGGGCGGCACGGAAGGTTCCACAAGGTCGGGGCGCCTCACGGCCGGGCGTGGGCCGCGCTGAGGGTCGAACCTCAGTCCAGGTCGGTGGCGGCGGGTCATGGCGGCGACCATCCCGGGTGCCTGGCGAGGGTGCGGTCGAGTGGTGCCGCCCCGACGTCCTGACGTGGGTACAGGCGGACGACATAGTCCCCTGCCCGTCCCGCGCCCTCCCGGCCCCGGGCGGCGCCCCTTCACCGTCCCAGGCACTCCCGCCCCCACACAGGACCCCACCCCCCCACCGCGCCCTTCTGCGCAGGTCCCGTGGCTTCAGGTGCCCGCATAGTTGAGCCCCTCAGCCCATCCGCTGAGGGTGAGAGTCAGGGGCTGCCACCACCTGGGTGGGTCTCCTCGGGGTGACGGGCAGCCAGCAGGGGAGGCCCCTCCCCTCAGAGAGGCTTGGCACTGAGGGGTGATCCTACTCCCGAACAGGGAGATGGGGTGCCCAGGGAACCGGGCAGCTTGGGGCCAGGGCAGGCAGTTTCCGGAAGGACCGCAGGCTTCTGCGGCAGTGAGGGTGCAGATGGGTCCCTGCAAGAAGATGTGTCCGGTGCAGAGACTGCCTCGTGCTGGGGAGAGGGGGGGAGGGGGCATTCCCTTGCGCACAGTGCTTCTGCCACCTGGACTCAGGGTTGACGTGCCACACACTCTCCCCTGCCATTAATTCAGGGCTGCATGATACCCAGGCTGGGGAAGACAGCATTCCACGGGGGCATACTTTCCTAGTCACACTGGGGACCGCTTGCAAGTCAGGCTTCTGGCATCTTCTGCATTAGCTCCCCTATTTGAGTCACACCCCCCCACACACTTGTCAAGGTGCTTGTTCGAGCAGGAAATACCTCAACGGACAGTGTGTTCAAGCACTTTTCACAAGTTGTCCCTGAGGTCAGGAGTCACCCAGTCGATAAGGAGAAGCACTTGGGGGCGCGGGGACCTCGTGTGCTCCACGTGGAGGTGGGCCCAGGACGTGGCTGATTCGGCTGCGCTCTGCCTTCTGGAGAGCAGGGAGGATGGCTCTGTCTACGATGAAGGCGCGAGCATGGCAAAAGCTTCGTGTGCGGGAAAGGCCTAGCCCCCCAGTTCCTGGAGCCAGAGTCACTGCTGGTGGATGCTGGGAGCCATGCCCTTGCTGATGTGCACCCTGGGTCTCCTCACCTGCAGGGTCAGCTCCTGCAGGAAATGATGCTCGCCTATGCCTTGCTCCTGGCCGTGGTGTTGCCAGTGGTTGATATGAATGCCACTGGAAGCGGTTGTAAGTATGAGGCCCCCTGACGGCCTGGAGGGGCTGAGAATTCCCGGGGTCATCTGGGTCGCTGGAAGTGCGTGAGTGGAAATTTCATCACCTGGTCCAGCTGAGGTCTCCTTTGTCAGTGGGGTTGGTAGGCCCAGGGTGGATTTGGAGAGCGTCCATGAGCGAGGTCAGGTCCGTGAGCGGGTCAGAGGGATCAGGGCTTTCCCCAAACAGCAGTGACCCGCAGACCTGAGGAGGGGTCTCTAGCTGCGTCCCTTGCGCATCTGGGACAGGCAGATGTGGCCGAGTCCAGGGAAATCGGGGACGGCGCTGGCCTCTCACGATGGTCAGGCCTTCCTAAGGCTCGTGGACCCGCTGTACAGAGCGTGGGCTCCCCTCATCTGGCCGTCCGGCGGCGTTCCCTACGGTGTGTCTCTGGGGACAGGTAAAGGTCCTGGGTGTACCCGGCTTCCACCCAGGGAGCCAGTCCTGCCCAGACTCAGAGCCCTCCGAGGCGGCTGGGCTGTGCAGGCCTCTGGAAGTGCTGTGAGGCCGCAGGAAGGGCCAGCTGCTGGTGGAGGGGGCGGTGGGCCCCGAACAGGAAGGAAAAGGCAAGTTGCAGCAGGATGTTGATGCTGCTCTCCTTGCACGCAGGGACCTATAGTCTGAGATGCCATGACTGTTGGGCCATCAACACCTTCCGTTGTGCAAACGTCAGAATATGTCCCTATGAGGTCAGGCGCTGTCTGACGGTCTCTATTCGTAAGTACCTGTTTCTCTGTCTCACACCTGGTGAATTAGTGACCCCACCTGAGCAGTTTCAGGGGGCAGGGCCAATCTGTTTTTTCTCGGCACCAGCCCTGGGCCCCTGGCCCGCTCTTTTTCCCATCCTGAGACATGTTCCCAGGTGCTAGGCTCGGCCCCAGGAAAGGGCTGCGTGCCCCGTCCGGGAGAGCCACATCTCCTGCGAGGCCTCCAGGGGCTGGGAGGATTGCCGCCCCCAGGCCTCCAGCCCTCGTGGTCCCTGGTCACGTGTGTAGATGCCCAGTGCTGCCTGGGCTATTCCTCGTTGCACGTTTGATTCTGGCCCTCTGGGGAGGGCTTCCAGCTAAGCAGGCCCAACAAGTGGAGGCACCCTGCACTCCTTGGAGCAATGCCTACTCCACACTGATGCCAAGGCCAAGTGTGGGGTCAGGGCAGAGCCTGGTCTTCCAAGATGCTCTCGTTCTCTGAGAAGGACGTCCCTCTCCCGAGGGTCCTGGCCTCTGGAACCCGTACGGCCAGGCCGGGACCCGTTTGATTAAGCTGGGAGGCCGCAGCCTGGGCATGGCCTGGCAGGGCGCTGGAGGCTTGTCTGGGGCCCTGCGCAGGCCCACTGCCTCCTGTTCTCCCAGGGACGGTGACTCTCGTTGCGTCTTCACACTCAATTTTGTGTCCAAAGCACCCCACAAACCAGCCCCCTGATTCCACCTCTTCATCGGAACAGCTGCCGTCACCCTGCGGGCATCTGCCGACTTAGGACACAGGCGGGAGCTGAGAATCTGTGCTTTGCTCTTGCAGTGGGCACCTGTCTGGTGGGGCTCTCCGCCCACCAGTATCCAGTGTGTTGGCTGGCCCAGCCCCTGTGGTTCTTCTCATGACTGCGAGATGCCCTTCAGCAGTAGCCACTGGGAAACTTTGAGGAAATAAAGGTTTATTACCTACAGCACCTGGAAAGTACACAGCCCGCCTGGGGCCACACAGCGACGTCGTGGGGAGAGAGAGTGAGCAAGCGAGGGTCTGGGATGCTGCTTTTATTGGGGTCGAGAGGGGGGCCGAGGGTTTTGCAGGTTCTCTCTTTGTTGGTGAATCTAAAACATAAGAGTGGGCATTTAGAGTTCAGGAAGAGAAAACAGAAGAGGCCCCGAAAGTCAGTTCTAGAAACCAACCAGGATGTGTGATACAGAGGAGCCTGGGGTGGGGGCTGGCTCTTACGGAGTCCTGTGGCTTTCACCTTCTTCTTGGGGATAGCTGCCTCAGCCGTGGATGCCCCTTTGAAGTGGGGACCTCCGCAATCAAAGCTGACACTTGCAAAGCTGACACAAAGCCAGGCACTTGCATTCAAACAGAAAAGCCAGCTGTCAGGGCTGCACAGCAGCATGTCTGAGACCCGAGGGTGAGTCGTGTGTCATCATGCTGGGATTACGGCTCCGGAGGGGTCCTGGGAGCTGTTCCCAAAAGCTTCAGCCCTGTATGGCTTGGGTTATACGAGGCCCAGGGAGAACTTGTGTGAGATTTACAAGGCAGAGGTGAAGCAGAGATGGGTACTCTGGAAGGTCCTGGTGGTGGTACCCAGTGGTGGACGCCAGGGGACCCCAGCCTGTCCTCGCTCTTACCCTGCTTCATGTCCATCCCATCATCCCCACTGCTGGGCCTTTCATCCGAAGGCAGTTCCTAAGGCTCCCGCGGGTGCTTTGGCGCTGCCTGCGTAAGCGACAGCTGCTCTGCCGCAGCACTGCAAACATCTGTGTAAGGTTCCCGCGGAGGCCAGAACAGAGGACAGAGGCGCACGGCTTTCGATATCTTTCTGCGGCGTTCTTCTGCCCTGCCTTGGCTTCAGGTGGCCCTGGCTGGGCTGTCTGTGACCGTCAGCCCCCACACCATACACTTCCCTTTCTCAGCCCCTCCCACACGCAGGGAAGTCAGAACACCTGCATTGAATAACTTACCCCCCCATAGAGCTCAGAGGTTCGGTTTTCCTGAATGACCCTGATGGATTCTGGGACAGAGCATTTAGGAGAGCACTTGGCAGAGATTTGGGAGTGCTGGCGTGATCAGATAATTTCCCCTTCAGGGTATTTGCTGCTTTCTGGGGCTGTGCAGGGTGGTAAACAGAAAACCTCCATGGAGACATTTGGAATGTCGGAGACAGCTTCCAGTGACACCAGGAATCATTGACGTATTGGCGGACGGACAGACACATAGTCTGTGGGACAGAATACAGAACCGAGAAATAACCCCACACAAATATGGCCAAATGAGTTTTGACAGAGATGCCAAAGCAATCAATGAGAAGGGGTAGCCTCTTCAACATCCACAGGCAAAAGTGAACCTTGACCGAAACCTCAAGCCTTCGACACAGGTCAGCTGAAATGGATCATGGGCTTAAATGTAAAAGGTAAAACTCAAGCTTTTACAAAAGGAGAACGCATGGGAGAAAGTCTTTGGCATTTAAGGCAAGCAGAGAGTTGTCGGCCTTGATGCCAAAGCACGACCAATGAAAAGTAAGTTGGTCACGCTGGACCTCCAGCAGTTAGAATACGTTTCTGTGTGAAAGCCCCTGTTCAGAGGATGAAGAGATGAGCTGCAGCGTGGGAGACAGTTCGTGCAGACCACATGTCCCACAAGGGAGTCGTATCTTGAGCGCACACAGAACTTTCAAAACCCAACAGTAAAAACGCAGCCCATCTCATCATAAAATGGACAAAGACATGAAGAGACCTACCACCGAGTGGCTTCACACAGAGTAATTAAGCACACGAATAGACTTCACCATCTTTACCCACTAGGGAAAAGGCAAGTTAAAAACACAGTTAGAGATCACTCATCAGAGTGGCCAAAATAATCAATGGTGCCCGAACCAAATGCTGGCCAGGATGTAAAGCAGCCAGGTTGTTCCTGCTTTGACAGTGACAGTGAGAATGGTGCAGGCACCGTGAAGAAGAGAGTGGCAGTTTCCTTCAAAGGTAAGCCTACAACGACCGCACGTTCCCCAAATTGCACTTCTGGGTGCCTTCCCCAGAGAAGTGCCAACTTACGTCCACACAGAAACACTCACGTGGGTGTTGACAGAAGCTTCATTTGTGATACTCCGAACCTGCAAGCAGCCAGGATGTCCCTCACTTAGTAAAGGGTAAACAAACCACGGGCCCTCCTCAGCGTGCGACGTTACTCAGCAGGGAGAGAGAGCCAGGTGTGGATAGGCGAACCAGCTTGAATGACGAGCCAGGGAATTATGCTGAGCCGAAAAGACAATCTGCATAGGTTCCATGGCATGTAGCCCCATTTCTGTGGCGTTCTAGGAATGACAAACTCAGAAGGATGGACACCAAGTTAGTTTTGTGGGGGTCAAGGTTTGGGGCTTTGTGCGGACAAGAGGTTAGTGGGTCCCGTGGAAGGGACAATGGGGGCGATGAAACCGTTCTCTGCCCTCGTTCTTTTGAATGCCAGTACCCTAGCTAATTGTGACACTGGGCTGCAGCTGGGCAGGATGTTACCTCTGGAAGCAACTGAGTAAGGGACACACGGGACCTTTCCGCACTTCCTGCAACTGCATTTGAATATACAGTCATCTGAAAGTGAAATGTTTGACGGAGAAGAAATTTAAAAAGTAGCATGCCATCAATTACGTGCCTACAAAATGGTTATAGTTAGGAGCCTAAGACGTTCAGAGTGAGCGAAGAGTCGTATGTTCTGTTTGTTAGAGACATGCTTTAAAAGAAGAACACAAGAAGTTTGAATATAAATAGAGAAAATGCTACACAATTTAACTACTGCCTCAAGGAGGCTCTTACACACACTGAGGCAAAGTAAACATTAAGACAAGAGCATGACTGTGTGAAGAGCCACGTTTTATGGCGATGACGGGATAAGTCTACCAGGAAGTGAGCGAGGTCTAAATTCGGACGCGCCCAATAACACGGGACGAAGGAACACACAGAGGGGCCGGCCCGGTGGCGCAGCGGTTACGTGCACACATTCCGCTTCTCGGCGGCCCGGGGCTCGCTGTTTGGATCTTGGGTGCGGACATGTCACCGCTTGGCACACCACGCTGTGGTCGGCGTCCCACACATAAAGTAGAGGAAGACGGGCATGGCTGTGAGCTCAGGGCCGGGCTTCCTCAGCAAAAAGGAGGATTGGCAGCAGATGTTAGCTCAGGGCTAATCATCCTCAAAAAAAAAAAAAAAAAATGAAAAAGAAAATACATGCAGAAAAACTTTGATAGAACTGAGGAACTGCAGGCAAATGCGCAAGAGTGTAGTTGTCATTAACACATCTCTCCGTAGCTTCTGGAGGCTAGAGCAGGGAGGCGAGACTTACTAGAGCCGTAGCCCAGGGGTCGAGGAGCTTCTTCTGTAAAGGACCGGACGGTGAAGGTTTTCAGTTTGGCGGGTCATCTAGTTACTGTCACAACGACTCGACACTGCCTTTGTGGGGGTGAAGCCGTCATCGAGGAGAAGTAACACGTGATCGTTGCTATGTTCCAACAAAGCTGTACTTGTAAGTACGGTTGGTGGACTGGATTTGTCCCGTGGGCTCTTGTTTGCCAACCTCTGCTATAGGAGATGTGAACACCGCCGTTATAAACAAGGAGTGATCACCACATATGACAGCACAGCCAGAGAGGATTAAATGCACACTCTGTTTACAAGGTGGCGTATGATATTTATGAAATTGAGTTCATGCCATGGTGTAACGCAAGCATCAACAAATGTCAGATGATGCAATTTATTTAGAGTTCCTTCTCTAATGCAGTGCAGTGAAGCTAGAAACTGTTACTCAGCAGTGAACTAGAGAACCCCCAACAGCTTAGTAATTATGCATCTGTCAATAACCGATTACACAAAAGAGACGCCACAACAGAAATTAGGAACTATTAAGGTCTGAATGATTATGGAGATGTGACATGTCAAAACTGAGTGGGAAGCAGCTAAAGGAGTGCTTAGAGCAAAATCTATAGCACTACTGGCATCTAGTAGGAGAGAAGAAAGGGTGAAAAAGAGCTAAGCTTCCGTTCAAGAAGATAGAAAACACACAGAGAATCCACCCAAAGACACGAGGAAGGGACTATGAGGAGGAGAGTAGACACATTCACAATGGGAAAAAACCCCACACAGGTAAAATCCACAAAGCCAATAGGCGGTTCTTTGGAAGGATTCGTAGTATTGGGAAAACAGTAAGAGAAATGAAAGACAGAGAAATAAAAGTCACGTTTCTGATATCAGAAGCGAAAAGAGAGGCATCAGTCAGACCCTACAGACCCTATAAAGAAAAGACGAGGCTGTTATGAACAGCGTTCCCATGAGAAACCTGACATTCCCGAGGAAGTGAACAAAAGCTTGAAAACACAACTTAACCCTATCTGACCCACAATGAGATTGTAAAGCTGAAGTGTCCCGAATCCTTTCTGAAAAACCTACCCACCCAGAGGCTGCCCCCGGCCAACGGCTCACTAGTTTTAGGGGAGAAATCACCCCAACCCTATGCAAACTCTTCCAGATAATAAACAAGAAGGAGTCGCTGCCCAGCCCCTCCACGACGACAGCTTAACCCTAACACCAAAGCCCAGCACAGACACTGGAAGAATGGGAAATCACCGACGAGCCTCCCTTATGGCTAGAGATGCAAAAATGCCAACCAAATCTTAACCGAGCAAGTCCTCGTACATGTAAGCCAGCCCACACCCAAGGCAACGCAGTCTCCTGGATGGGATCCTGGGACAGGAAAGAACATTAAGGAAAATGAATGGAATCTGAATAAAGTGTGGAGCTGAGTGAAGAAGATTGTATCCATATTCCTTCGTTATTTGGGACGAATGTGCCATAGTGGTGTAAGGAGTGAGAGACGAGGGGACTGGGCGTGAGGTACGTAGGAGCTCTTTGTACTATCTTTGCAACGTTTCTGCAAACCTGAGACTATTTTAAACGAAGAAGTTCGCTCACTCACACACATCATAACCCCTACCTCATGGGGTTAGTCACAGAATTGCGCTGTGGGTACAGCTTGAGGCTCCCTAGTTCAATTCACCGTTTTAACAAAGAAAGTGGGAAGCGTCACATAATCACGATCGTAGATGCTGAAAACTTTTTGATAAAAAATCCAACACTCTTTCCCAGTTAAGAAGAAAACTGAGGAAATGGAAGCAGAAAGGAAATTTTATTTCCATGAAACTGTGAGAATTCGATGAGAACGTTATGGAGACTTTCCCTTGAGGAGAAAGTGGGGCAGGAGGGCCGCTCTCGCCCCTCCTGCTCCCCGTGCATCAGAGTCCTCGGTTGGCTCAGCTAGGCCACAGGAGGAGACAGAATACATGGGGGTGGAGAGACGGGAAGTGAATGGCCGCTGTTCACCAAGACAACGAACTTTCGAAACAACGAGTGATCTTAGCAAGGGCCCTGCATACGAGGTCCGGACTCACAACTCAACTTAAAAGATCAATTGTCTTTTTATACACCAACAACAAATTGAACATGAGGTATACGAAAAACCATGCCACTTTAAAAAGCACCACAGTATCGATGCCTAGGAAGAAACCCAATTCGATTTGTGCAAGATCGCCACCCTGAAACTGCGTCACCACTGTTGAAGTTAAAGACCGAAGCCGCTAGAAGGATGCCCCGAGATTATGGGTCGTGAGACCCAATAGAGCCAAGATGGCTGCTCTCCACAATGCATCCACAAACTCTGTGCAATTCCAGTCGGAGTCCCAGCAGGTTCCTCTGCGTGCGTGTGTGCGTGTGTGTGTGTGTGTCTCTGGGACCAGTAGGTGCCAAATGTTCAAATGTTTCTGGAGATAGAAAGGGCCAGGAACAGCCAAGGAAACCTTTTCTTTTAAGGATCGGCATCAGAGCTAAAAACTGTTGCCAGTCTTCTTTTTTGATGTTTTTTTTCTTCTCCCCTAACCACCCCTCCCCCCCGCGCCCCAGTACTTGGCTGTGTATTCTCGTTGTGGGCGCCTCTGGTTGTGCCATGTGGGACACTGCCTCAGCGTGGCCTGATGAGCGGTGCCTTGTCCATGCCCAGGATCCGAACCCGCGAAACCCCGGGCCACCAAAGCAGAGCACGCGAACTTAAGCGCTGGGCCACGGGGCCGGCCCCCAGCGAAGGCCCTCGTGTGGAAGAAAGAAGCTGGAGGACTTGCACTCTTCACCGTCAAGATTATATACATCATTTCATTAATTAAACAGCGTGGTATTGGTGTCAGGATTGAAACATAGACCAAAAGAGGAGAGAAGAGAACGCAGAAGCCACATCTATCCAGGTGCGTCCTCCTGACAAAGCTGACCCGCAGCCTGGTGGGAAAGGATGCTGTGCTGCAGTCACGAGGGGTGGACAGATGAGATGTTACAGACAATATTTACAGTGTCTGAAAGAAACAGTTTCAGGTGGTTTGTAGATCTCAATGTAAATACCAAAAGAATAAAGTTGCTTTTAAAGGGAAATCTAGAAGAATACCTTTATGTCCTGTGGATAATTAAGAATTTTAAAAAACAGAGCACAATTGTGGTACTCACATAAGAAAAAGGTGTTAAATGGGATTACACAAAAATTCGCCGTGTCTTGACTATCAGACGACTGCCCCTCAGAAGACAGTGATAAGACAGTAAAAATACAAGCCACTGAGGTCGGGAAAGCCTTCAAGACACATGTGCTAAAGGACTCATATTCAGAAGATAGAATGAGCTACTTCCTACTAATGAATAATTGAAAATGCAGTTCCTCCAATAGAAATTTGAGCAGAAAGCTTGAAAGCAATGTACCAGAAAGTGATATCTCAAGGGGTAGTTAATCTAAGAAAAGTTGCTCAACATCATTCTTCTTGGTGGAAATACAGCGGAAACCACCATACAATAAACCCAAAAGGAATGACTGAGCATTCAAACACCACCCGCTATGTGTTGGCAAGACTGTGAGGAGCACACGATCCTTTGGAGTATAAATAGGTCCAAGCACTCTGGCAAACTCTTGGTGTCTGCCACAGTCGTGCGTATGCATCTCAAAGCCTCAGCATTCCCACCCCCAGGCGCACACCTAACAAAGCCTCCACGGGCTCCCCTCCAGACGAGGTCGAGATTAGGCCCTGCAGCGCCACTCGGGGCAGATAACACTCGGAAAGCACCTCAGCGTCCATCGCAAGACACTGCGGCCTAGTCGTCAATGGAACAGCACACAGCTAAGAGAGTGAACGTTCTGTGACGAGGCGCCCAGCAGGGACGAAGGCCACCAACACAACGTGGGCAAAAGAAGCCAGACACAACAACAGGCAGGGTAGGATTTCCTTTTCGTAAATTTCAAAAACAGGCAAAACCAAAGGATAGGCTTAGAAATCCCCACACTTTGTAGCTTTGGCCGTGGCTGCTCATATGCCTGAACAGAGGAGCAGAGTGAGGACTTCCGGGGCTCTCATCCAGCTCTGTTGCTTGAGCGGGACGCTGGTTCCATAGTCGTGTGTACTCTGTGAAAATCCGTTAAGCTGTCGACTTAAGATCATGCAGTTTTCTGCAGCATGTTGGAGTTCCATAAACTCTTTACATAGAAAATAAAACCAGGTGACTGGAGTTTAGCCATTTGTGCCTCCTGGTGTTAGTGAGGAGGCCACCCCAGAGGCATGAAGGGATAAACGGATCGTGGCAAGTTCCAGGAGCAAGTATTTGTGTAAACACTGTGAGGCTACAAGGGGAACAGAACCGGCGAATGAGGGCTGAGGAATTTAAGCCAGGCATTCTTGAAGGAGGCCTCAGATGGAGCCTTGGTCAGGTAGCACTGGTTGGCCCAGGCCATTGGGCGAGCCCACCAGCGACGGTGATCCCAGGAGCTGTGGGACCCTCCTTCGGATGGTGCATCGAGTCAGCGCTGGGGCGCAGGTTGGCATCAAGGGCGTATCAGTGTTTATATGTTGGGCCAGGAGCTGGGAATGCCAGGCTGTGCGGCCCAGGCAGGAGCCATGCCAACTAAAGGGGCCATGCCAACTGCAGAAGATCAGCTGGAGGCCACACTAACAGGGCCACTCCGCTTGAGGGTCCGTGTGATCTTTGGGACACGAGCAATACGTGTTTCCTGGTCTCCATTTTCTTTCTAGAGCCCTGGAATCCCTATGACAAAGAGTGAGTAGGACATTTCACTTGTAGAGCGACATGATGAGGTACCATAATGCTATTTAGGGAGGGCAGAGGCAGAGGTGAGGGGGCAGTGCAGATAGAAAACCATGGCCAGGAGAAGTTGTTCGTGGAGTAAGCAGACCCTCTAGCAGACCCGGATGTTCTTTCTCAGTCCAGAATTCTGGCAACGTAGTAACACGCGGGCTGTCGAATGTGGGCATGAAGCAGGGACAGGGAATGTGCTGTGATATTGGCAAGCAGAAAATGTGAAATCAGTGATTTTCATCTCTCCTTTCTTTTAGGTTTGAACTTGCGCGAACTACTCGTTTACAAGAACTGTACAAACAACTGCACGTTTGTATATGCAGCCGAAATGCCTGCTGAAGCCCCAAGAAGATTTAAAACAAATAGTTTCTATTATGTTCAGTGTTGTAATCATAACACTTGCAATCACGCAGGACCTACTAATGTTGAGAGGGACATTGTACCCCCGGAGCCAATTGAGGAGGTGTTAGAAGGAACGGTGCGCTTGGGGGAGTCCACGTTTTTCCTGAGCTTTGCTTCCATCCTAATCAGCAATTCACTGACGTGAGAAGCCCTCCTTGGAGGGTTTGATCATCTCCCTCCATTTCTCAGAGCAAGTTCGCCCTCCTTTGCTCTCTTGTGAACCAGAGACACTGATCCACAGGTCCCCCGTTGGCCAGTTACCCATTTCAGCTTCTTTCAAGAGAGAAGTAAAGAACGTTATTGGTTGGGGACTGTGTACTCAGAGATTTCTTTGTGGTTTCAGTATTTGATCTGTTTTTCCCTCTTTAGACAACACCTCAGGAGTCGAGCAAGAACATCCTGCCACTTTAGCATACAGAGGCTGAGTATTTCAGTCAGAAGCAAAGCGGTTACAGGGCACGGTCTACTTGTCAGCTGAAAGAGAGGTCCCACTATGCTCAGACCCCCGGTGCCTGAGGCCACCTGAGACTCCATCCTTCCAGTTCTCGGGTCGGGACGACAGAAGCGGGGAGGGTGCTTGGTGACGAGGCAGCCGTGGTCAGTAGGGCCTGACATTCGAGACTGTCCGGCGCCTTGTGTGGGTCAGTCACACGAGTTCTGCAGGACCTGGAGTCCTCTCTCCAAATGGCTCCTGGCTTCACACACGCGCTGGGACGTTGCCCCAGATGCTGACATCTGAGAAGGGTGAGGGGGCCTCAAGCCGGCTGGTGACTGCCTTGAAATGGCAGGGGGAGCTCCCGGCTGCTGCCATCACTCTCATGGCGCCCGGGGTCGGTATTGGAAAATGGTGTGGAGGGAACAGAAAATCAAGACCCTCTCTGCTCTCTTCCTCCCCCTCCTCCTCCTTTAAACCAATACCTGAGTTTCAATGACTGACACAAAGTTCACTGACATAAAGATTCACCCTTTTAACAGGGTATCAATCAGTGGTTTTTAGCATATTCGCAATGTGTGCAACCATCACCACTGTCTGATTCCAGAACATTTTGTGCCCAAAGAGCAACCCCAGGTCACAGAGGCAGCTGCTCCCATTCATCCTCTCACAGGCCTTGGCCGCCGCCGCTCTGCTTGCGGTCTCTGTGGACTTGCCTATGCTGGGTCTCTGAGGCAGGGCTCTCCAGAGAAACAGAACCAACAGGGATCTAAACACACGTAGTGAGAGAGGACTGGACGGGGGTGGGATGAGGAGAGAGTGGAAGAGAAGAGGGAGGAAGGAGCCTGGTGTTCCAAGGAGTCACAGGTCTTGGCAAGTCTAAAATCTGTAGGGCGGGCTGGCAGGCTAGAAACTCAGGTAAGAGCCATGTTGCAACCTCGAGTCTGAATTCTGCAAAGCAGCGGGCTGGAAGCTCAGGCACAGTGTCTAGGTTGTAGTCCTCCAGGGAGGATCCTTCTACTTCAAGGAGCGTCAGTCTTGGCTCTTTGGGCCTTCAAATGACTGGATGAAGCCCGCTCACATTCTGGAGGAGAATCTGCTTTACGCAAAGTCTGTTGATTGAAAAGCTAATCATATCTAAAAATACCTTCATAGCAACATCTAGACTGGTATTTGACCAAACAGCTGGATGGCATAGCTTAGCTACGTTGACACATGAAATTACTCGTGACACTGGACATTTCACAGAAATGGTTCATACAGTATTTGCCCTTTTGTGTCTGGCTTCTTTCACTTGGCATAATGTTTTCAAGGTTCATGCATGTTGTAACACGTATCAGTATTTCTTTTTTTATTTGTTTGTTTAAATAGTTTTATTGAGATATAATTCACATATCATGCAATTCACTCATTTTCCGTATAATTCAATAATTTTTAGTATATTCACAGGTACATCAACCATCACCATAGTCATTTTTAGAATATGTATTTCACCTCGTAAAGAAATCCCATACCCATTCGTGATTACCCCATTACCCTGTCTTGGCTCACCCCCATCACTAGGCAGCCACTCATGTCCTTTCTGTCACTATGGATTTCCCTGTTCTGGACATTTCTTGTGAATGGAATCATACCATATGGAGTCTTTCGTGACTAGCTTCTTTAACTCAGCAAAATGTCTTCAAGGTTCCTCCACATTGTAGTTTGTTTCAGTACTTCGTTTTTGTGGCTATACTATACTCCATAGTGTGATTATACCACATTTTGGTTATCCATTCATCAGTTGATAGACATTTGAGTTGTTTCCACCTTTGGTTATTATGAATAATACTGCTATAAACATTCATGTAACCATTTTTATGTAGACATATGTTTTCAGTTCTCTTGGGTATATGCCTAGTAGAGGGATCATTGGGTCCTGTGGTGACTCTGTAATCATTTAGAGAACTGCCAGGCTGTCCCCAAAATGGCTGCACCATTTTCCATCCCCACTAGCAGTATATGAAGTTCCAATTTGTCCATGTTCTCACCAGCACTTGTTATTTTCTGATTTTCTTAAATTCTAGCCATTCTAGTGGGTATGAAGTGACATCTCCCTGTGGTTTTGATGTGCATTTCCCTGGTGATTGATGAGGGTAAGCATCTTTTCCCCTGTGTGTTGGCCTTTTGTTTATGCATCTTCCCTGGAGAAATGTCCTTTCAAATCATTTGCCGATTTCAAAACTGGGTTGTTTTATAAGAGTTTTCCATATATTCAGGAAACAAGTATCTTATCAGCTATATAGTTTGCAAATATTTTCTTCCATTCTGTGGGTTGTCTTTTCATTTTCTTGAGTGTCCTTTGAAGCACAAACATTTTCAATTCTGAGGACGTGCAGTTTATCTACTGTTTCTTTTGCTACTCATGCCCTTTGTGTCATATTTTAAAACTCTTTTGCCAAATGCAAGATCATGAAAAATTATCTCTCTGTTTTCTTCTAATGTTTTTAAGTGTTGGCTCTTATGATTAGGTCTTTGATCCATGTGAGTCAATTTTTGTATATGGTCTGGGGTAAAGGTCTAACTTTATTCTTTTCCACGTGGCTATAAAGTTGTCCTGACACATTTTGTTGAAAAGACTATACTCTCCCCATTGGACAGTCTTGACACCTTTGTCAAAAATCAGTTCACCATAGACATATTATTTCATTTTTGAACTCTCAGTTCTATTCCATTGATCTGTCTGTCTGTTCCTGTGCCAGAGCCACACTGTTTTCATTACCGTGGCTTTGTAGTAAGTTTTGAAATAGGGAAGTGAGTCACCCTACTTTGTTCTTTTTCCGGATAACACTGGCCATTCCAGGTTTCTTGCATTCCATATGAATTTCGGAATCAGCTTGTCAAGTTCCACAAAGAAGTCAGCTGAGATTTTCACAGGGATTGCATCAAATCTGGGGACCAAAGAGTATTGATCATCTGGGGATGTGGAGTGTTGTCTTCATAGCAATATTACATCCTCTGATCCAGGGCACAGGATGTATTTCTAATTATAGAGATCTTTCATTTCTTTCAACAATGTTTTGTGGTTTTCGGAGTCTAAATTTTGAATATCTTTTGTTAAATTAATTCCTAAATATTTTACTCTTTGTGATGCTCTCGTAAATGGAATGGTTTTCTTACTTTTATTTTCAGATTCTTCGTTACAAATGTAGAGAAATACAGTTGATTTTGTATAATGTACTTATATCTTGAAATATTGCTGAACTTCTTTATTAGATATAGTACTTTTTAAATGACTTCCTTAGGAGAGTATATCCGCAAGATCGTATGATCTGTGAATAGAGATAGTTCTACTTCTTCTTTTCCAATCGGGATGACTTCACTTGTTTTTATTGCCTAATTGCTCCAGCTAGAACCTCTAGGACTGTGTGAGTAGGAGTGGTGGGAGCAGACGTCCTTGTTCCTAATCCTAGGAAGAAAGCAGCCAGACCTTCACCACTAAGTAGGATGCTGGCCCTTGTTCAGGTTGAAGGAGTTCCCTGCTATCCCTAGCTTGTTCAGGATTTCTTACCATAAAAACCAAGTTGGATTTTGTTAAAGGCTCTTTCTGAATCTATTGAGGTAAGAGTGTGACTTTTCTTTTATATTCCACTGATGTGTTATTGTGCTATTGATATCTAACCTTAAGTGAGTTCACTCACCCGTTGCACAGCAAGCCAATCTCTGACACCGGGTGTGGTGGAAGAAAACAGGAATTTTATTATTTCACAGTGCTGAGCAAGGAGAGAGGGCAGCTAACGCTGAAATCCCAAACTCCCCGAAAAGCTAAAAGGAAGGGTTTTTATTGGGGGTTTTAGGTAGCGGAGGCAGGAGCATATGGCTCTGCTGGTTGGAGCTTTCCCACCAGCCTGTCTTTGGCTTTGAGACACTTGCAGAGAGGAGGGAGCCCATGACCTTGCTGGTCAGCAGCTTTCCCACCAGCCTGTATCTCTTTGTAGGGAGGAGATAATGAATCTAGGTGCTTATCCTTGGTGGTGTCTGTCCCCATGGAGGAGAGTGGATTCTGGAGCCAGGAAGCCAGAGAGTAAGCAGGGAATGAGGCTTTTGGTTTTAACCCCCTATATGCTGGGTTTAATGTAGGGAAACTGATATCAGGGTTGGTATCACTATTACACCTAATTAATTTTCGGATCTTAAACAAACCATTTATTCATGGGATGAATTCTACTTGTTCAGAATGTATAATTCTTTGAACATGTTGATGGTTTGGGTTTGCTAGTAATTTGGTGAGGATTCTTGGAGCAAACCAGGGGAATAGGGAGGAGCCAGAAAGGGCCCTAGAGAAGGCAGCAGGGCA
This sequence comes from Equus quagga, assembly GCF_021613505.1. Lineage (NCBI taxonomy): Eukaryota > Metazoa > Chordata > Mammalia > Perissodactyla > Equidae > Equus > Equus quagga. Next base: position 1,932,281 of record NC_060282.1, on the reverse strand, counting down.
GGGAAGTGAGCTGGAGGAAATGCAAAAGGCCAGAGGAGGGACTCATGGTCCTTCTCCAGCCTCAAGGTGTCAACTAATGGGGGAGGGGGACGTCCCTACAGTGGAGCTCCCCTGCAGGGGTGGAGTTGGCACCCACCAGCCACACCCTATCCTCCACTCTGTGTCTGCCCCACAGCGCCCTGCCCCACAGCCCCCTCCACCTTGCTGGCCCAGCTCCGCCTTGGCCTGCCTTCAGCCCCTTAAGTGGCCTCCCACGCCTGGTGTCAGACAGTGGAGGGGCACTTTCTCTAGTGACCAGGAGCATGACCCTGGACTCCCTCTTTGTGTGCCAGCTCCCTCAAATACTGCCTGTGGGCCGTCGGCAAGTCACTTCACTCTGTGCCCAGCTGTTGGCATAACATGCAGATGATGACGGTGCTTATGAAGGGACTAGATGAATGACTATTTGCAAAGTGCTCAAAGCTGTTTTTGGTGCAGACGAGGTGCTGTCTGTGTGTTTATTAATAAGTCGATAAGAAGCTAATTATCTGGCTAGGTGAGAGTGACGTTTCTTAGTATTTTTAGTCTCTTTTGCTGCACTAGATTCTGAGTTCCATGTCAAGGCTCCATGAGTGCCAGGTCTCTAGAAGAGAGAGCTGGTCATGCTTGTTGAAACCTAACCCAACGTAGACAGAGCAGTGGCCACTGCAGGGAGGTCCCCTGAGGGCTCCCATGTAGCCTCTGCTGCCATGCCCTGACACTGGCCTCAGTGGGGACACACCCTTCTTGCCTTCCCCTAGACGTGGGTCATTTCCTGGAGAACTGTGAGGACGTCCTGTTCTCCTCCTGGACTGAGGCCAGTGCCTGATCGAGACTGTTCTGGAGCCCTGAGGCCCCTTGCACTCATCCACTTCCTGTGATTGGGGCTCACTGCTCCCCAAACAGATGGCTGATTCGTGACTGCCTTTCCCTCCTGCCACAGGAGTCAGTCTTGCTCTTTCTTGGATCTTCCGTGGTGACCAGGCAAGCCCCAGGCACATCACCCCCGCAGAGACCAGGTCAATGGCTCCCCACCTCTACGTCTCCACCCCAGGATCTGAAACATGCTCCCAGCGACTTGTGTCATGGGAGGTGTGCCGGCCGGCATACTGCGGGGTGTGGGGTCTCTGCAGGCAGCTGGTGGCACAGTGCTGGCGGCTCTCCAGATCTCACCTGGAAGGAAGGTGAGGAGTCTAGGTAATCACCACGGAGCAGGGACACACAGTCTCTGAGCGAAGTAGATAAGACTTTTACTCTGGTGATCAAGTGAAGTGTCCTCAAAGGGCTGTGGGAAGGAGGGGGCTGACAATGTTGTGCGCCCGAGCACCAGGACCCCGATGACGACCACCTGGAGGCCTAGCTGGGGTGGTGAGCCACAGGCGCACCAGAAATGTTCTTTGGGTGGAGGTCTTGAGGGGGATAGAAGTGTCTGTTACAAGGGGATCCATGTCATGCCTGGTGATCCCCTGCATCGTCAGGATGCAGCGAACTTACCCGTGAGCGTAGGTGGTGTGTGCACGGCTCTCCATGGGCAGGTGGGTACAAGTTGATGTCAGTCTATGGGGAGAGATGTTAGTCCTGTTGGCAGCTCCCCCTTTGCTGGTGACATGGGGGGCCTGGAGTTTCTTATTTCAGATGCTGAGGCGTGGAGGGATGCAGGACGCTCAGCCTCACAGACCCCGAGGAATCCAGAGTCAGTCTGGGGTCTGGGGTCCTTCAGGCTGTCTGCCTGGGGACAACTGCCCAGTGCTGCCCCTCCTCATGCTCCCTGAGCTCCTGACCCACACGAGCACTCTCTCCCCTGCCTGGCGTCGTGGGTGAGCCCAGGTAGAGCTTGGCTCTGCAGTCACAGGGACAAGGGTTCCAATCCCCGCTCTCCCACGGATGAGCCCTGTATCCTCTGGCAAAGATCCTCATTTGCTGGGCCTCCATTTGCTAATCGATAAAATGGGATGGTGACAGTTCCTCACTCATGGCCTCGTCTGTACGGGGCCGATATAAAGTGGGGAACAGGTAACACGAACGTGCTCAGTGGTGCTAGTGGTTGACATGTTAAAGCATTATTATTATAACTGTTGTTGCTATTATTCCTTCATATTGTTTTGCAGATTAAGGAAAACTCCAGAGGACCAGAAGGAGTTAAACCACTTGTCCAAGCTCACGCAGTTGTCCCTGAAACTGCATCCAGGACGCTCCCAGTTCGTGGGCAAGGCACCTCTGGGGCTACCTGAAGGAGCCTTCACCATCCAGGAGCCCCTGCACTCCCTGGTGCTGGGAGTGAGAGGCTGAGCATCAGGACGGTGCCCCTGGCACATGCTGAAGGCTAAGAGGGGCTGATTCCGAACAGTGACGAAGAATACACGTCACCACAGGGAATCACCTCTGGAATGTTCTAAGTATTTGAAATCATGTACTATTCACAGGATTTGGGCCATTGAGCCTCTCCATAGTTGGTGATTAATTGTCTCTACACAATTGAGCCAACTTTTGTGCCCACACTGGCATTCTATATTCCTCATCCTATCTCGGGTCCACTTTCCTTTTTTGGAAGCAAATTCTGAGTAGTGCTTTTGATGAGGGTCTCTGATTAGCAAATTGCTCTTTCACTCACTGTCTTTGAAAATGCTTCCTTTGGCCGGTATTCTTGAACAGACATTTAGGCGGATTTAAGTCCCTGTACGGACAGTCATTTTTCCCCATGAACTCTGAATATATCCCTCTATTGTTTTCTGACATCTAATGGTCTTGTCACGACAAACTTAGTGGACATTTGTCTTTGATTTCTAAAGGCTTTTAGATTTTTCTCTTCATATTAATGTTCTGTTAAAATACAGCGGAGTCTCTGTTTATACCATGGTGTGTGTGTGTTGCATGTAGATGTGTATGGGGGGTGTATTTGCAAGAATGTGTGAGCCCATACATATACTGGTATTAACTTTGTCACTTGCCTTTTTAGTTAATACATGATGAACATCATTCTATACAAATACTTACAGATGTACCTCATTCTTTTTTTGCTGATGCCTGGTGTTCTAATGAATGGACACATCAAAAATTAACAATCCTTTTAATAAAAGAAAGTTACGTTGTGTCTGATGTTTTTTGCAGGGAAGATTCGTCCTGAGCTCATGTCTGTTGCCAATCTTCCTCTTTTTTCCTCCCCAAAGCCCGCCAGCACATGGTCGTGTATCCTAGTTGTGGGTCCTTCCAGTTCTTCTATGTGGGACGCCCCCACAGCACGGCTACTGACAACTGGGTGGTGTGTTTCCGTGACCACGAAGCCAACCCAGGCAGTCAAAGTGGTGGGAGCACCGAACTTTAAACAGAAGACCATCAGGGCTGGCCCTATTGTGTCTATTTTTGACCTTACTGAACTTATTGAAATAAATACGTCAGCATCTATTTCTATAGTTTAGACTCATTGAATATAGTTCCACTGAGAGCAAGGACTTTTCTTTCTCACTACCATATGGCACATTGCCTGACACATAGAAGGTCCCAACAAATATGTGCTAAGTGATGAATGAAAGGGGTACTTGGCAATCTTAAACTTTGGCTGGCAATCTCCCCACTGCCCAAAATTCTACCAGCACAGAAGGCCAACAAGCAGTAATTCTAGGAGCCCTCTTGCAAGCTGGGCAAATATTTCTGCAAGAAAGCTGAAAAAAAATTGGAAACAGAATGAGACTTCACATTGACAATTGTGAGGATGCTCCACACATATAGGCAACCCTGTCCTCTCTCAGGGAAGCCCCAGAGAGCTTCCAGACACCACCTGTTTACTCAAATGCCCCAGTGAATGTCCCTCAGCATCTAGCAAAATTATGGAGCTAATACTCTAAAATCTTTGCACTTCTAGCAACTATAAATGATCAAAAACTTATAAAAATGCATTTCTGGACTGGCAAAAAGGACAAGACACCTTCAGGATCCTGAAACAAAAAGGGATGTGGACTAGGGAGCAGCCAGCACAGAAGCCAGCACAGCATCCACCAGGGGAGGCCATTTTTAATAATCTGGTGGCTCCAGTTACGTGGGGGAAAAGATGCAAGCCATGGGACAGAAGTGAGATTGGAAAATTCAATTGGAGCCTCCCTGGAATGGCAGGACTTTTAAAAGACTCCAACAGTGCTGAGAATGTAGTCCAGAAATATTCTATCCAACAGTATAGGGAGATAAGAAGGAAGCTTAGCTTCTTAAGGCTGGGGTTGAGGAGCAATAAGTATTCCCCCCTAAGAACCAAGATAAATGCCCTCACATCAGTTTAAGAGTTATGTTACTCACAGCTTAGAGGAACCCCTAGGATAAGTAATTAATACACAAAAATGGCCTGGGAAAGTGATAACCTTTGGGCAACTGGAAGAAGCAGCAGAAACACTCAGATGGAACACAGCCTCAGACAGGCCTCTCTGCCCCTCTGGAACATTACAGATGTTCCAATTCTTGACATCGGGTATTTTAAAGGCAATACTATTTCCATTGAAAGAAGTGAAGAGGAATATGAATTACGACTATTAAGCAACAGAATATCAAGATGACATAGAGAATTTTTACAAAGAGCCAAATGGACACTCACAGCCAAAAGGCACAGGAAACTCCAAGCAGGATAAATAAAAAAGGACTCCTACATAGACCTGACAGAGCAAAACTGAAGAAACACAGAGAACCAGAGATGATCTTAAAAGCAGCCAGAGATACTCTAACTTGGAGGTTGTTTCCACGTTGTGCAAGATTGCTCCCAATCCAGGTCCTTTAATGAGGAGGAGAGGTGATGGGGCATTAGAGGTGGGATTGGCATCCTGGGTTCAGGTGGTGCCTCTGCCACGGATGAGCTGCGACTCCTCGTGCAGCTAAATGAATTCTCTGAGCCTCGATGTCCTTGCTTATCCGTAAAGTGGGGACGGCAAGTGCTTCCCTTTCAGGGTTGCTGTGAAGATCAAGTGAACACGTGTGCCCAGCGTGGCCGAATGACACATTCACTACAGGGTAACTATATTTTAATTCCACTCCAGATGTCACACATCCCCCACTCACCACAGAGCAGGGACACAAATAGAGAGGCGGGAGGAGACATCCCATTGACTGAGCGCTTGTTGAGGCAGAGACCTGGGCACTTTCCATACACCAGTCTTGTCCTCACTGGGGTCTGGTGACATGGGCCTTCATCTAGAGAATTCCCGTAGGAAGAACGTGAACCTCAGAAGGATCAAGGGCTGGGCCCCCACGGTGAGCCAGAGCTGAGCAGAGTCTGGAGCCTCCTCTCTTCTCCAAGCCCCCAGCAGAGCCTCACGGGGCAGAGAGGAGCACACCTCCTGGCAGCTGGCCTCTTCCATGGTGGAGGGGCGTGGGAGGAGTGTGCAAACTCTTCTCCTCTTCTAGGGCATCTGGGGGCCCAACAAGAGGCTGTAAGGTGGCTCAAGGCAGCCAGAAGCATGAACCCCTCCTCCCTGATGGCCTTGTTGTGAACTGAGCACCTGGTCCTCACCAGATGGGATGGGGATGGGAGGAGGAGGAGCTGAGTGGTCCCACCACCAGCCTTGCCTTGGGCCCCTTTCTGCTCAGGGTGGCCCCAGACCAGGCAGTGTGGGGCAGGCTGCTCACTCCTGCCAGCCAGGCCCTCACGGGTCTCGGCTGCTCAAAGCCTCTCCCCCACTGAGGTCAGTGCGGCCCTATCCTGTGGGTCCCTGTGAGGGGCCGGGAGCACTTGGGACAGAGGCTCCATTAAGGGAGAGCACGGCCATGCCTTGCCGAGGTCACTTCACCCTTTCTATTAAGGGCTTATATGTGGTCGCCCTGCCGCGTGCCAAGGGGGTCACCATCCTTCCTGCTTTCAGATGAGTACCATTGGCCCAGATGTCCGAGTTGGCAACGTGGAGCCTATTCTTCTAGTAAACACCACTCACGACTTGTCAATCTAGGCCCTTGGCCTGGGGCTTGAACCACACCCCAGAGGACTGGCACTGCCGGGAGGAGCCCAAGTGGGCTGAGTAGAAAAGGTAGAGAGCAAATCACCCAGCCTGAAGGTCACATCTAGGCAAGAGAGTTGCAGGAAAAGAGTATAACATTCGAAACAGCAATGAGCAGAACAGGGGACCCCGAAGTTGCCAGCTCTGGCACGGGGACAGGATTGAGTACAGAGAGTATACGAGACGGGACAAGTAGGCAAGTGGCAGGATCTGAAGTTCCTTCTGTGGACACTTGAAGAGTCTGGAGCTAGGGCTGGGGCGACAGTGAGCCAAAGGCCCTCAGAGGGTGCCCCCTGCTGGAGAAGGTGCTGGTGGGACTGGGCACACAGCTAGCACCTGCAACCAAGATTCATCCCTAGCTCTGCCCTGGCCTTGATGCATAGCCTGGCAAGCCTGGACCCTCGGAGAGCCCGGGCTGTTCCACTTGTGCAAAGTGCTGGCTGGACAGTGTGTGACACCATAAGCAGGGCCCATGGGAAAAAACAAGGGTAGCCTGGGGTCAGGGAGAGGGGGGCTGGTGGCGTGGCCGACCCAACAGTAGAGACGTGACTAGTTGATGGCCCGGAAGGTAAGGAGGGGGAGTGTGGAGGGCATCAATATGAACCGGTAGATCATCTTCACATCCTCTTGCGTTAGCGTCTCCACCACGAAGTTTTTCAGCACCTAGGACAGAGGCGCGGATTCCCCGAGACCAGCGGATCAGCCCCACGGTCCTGGCCCGGCTTCCCCCGCCTTCCAGGGCCCCGCTACGTGGGCACACCTAAAGGAGAAGCCCCCGGTCTCCAGCCAGGCCGCCCAACAGCCTCGGCCTCCCGCCCCACCCACCTACAGGCCACGCCCAGTCCGACCGCCTCCAGTCCCGGCCTGCCCCGCCCAGGCCCGCTCACGTGGTGCAGCAGAAGCAGCATCTCCACCTCCGCCAGGCGCCGCCCCAGGCACTGGCGCAGGCCAAAGCCAAAGGCCAGGTAGGGGAACCTGGTGCTGGAGGCCCTGTTGTCTAGCCAGCGCTGGGGATGATAGCGCTCGGGCCTCACGAACACGGCAGGGTTTCGACCCAGGGAGTAGAGCAGCACCTTGACTGTTGTCTGCAGGCAGGGGAGGAGGGGCAGGGTGAGCGGCCCGCTGGGCGAAGGTCACGTGGGCTTGGTGGCTGCTGGAGGGGCTGTGGGGCCTCACTCACCCCAGCCGGGACGTGGTAGTTCTGCAGCACCAGATCCGAGCTCACCTCTCGCTCCAAGAAGACACCCACCGGGTACAGCCTGTGGATAGGGGCGCCCGACAGGGTCCTCAGCTGTGACGGGGCCCGTCGCTGCCCTTCCGCAGCCTTCCTAGCCAGGACACACCGGCCAGGGAGCGCTCCCCTCCGCCCTCACAGGTGGCTTCTGGCACCAGGAGGTCCAGATCATGAGGAGCTGCCTCCGTGCACCTCCTGAGATCAGCCAAAGCTCCCCCAGCCTGAGCAGCCCTGGGCCAGGGAGGACACCGCTGAGGATGGCACCCAGGACACTGAAGTGGGATCCCAGAGGACGAAGCGCCCGTCCCCTTAGGGAGAGGAAGAGGAGGTGCTGGGGGATGGGGCCTTGGGCAAGGCTGCTTATCAGCCCCGGGATCCCTCTCTGCAAGCCCCAGTGAGGCTGCTCTCCAGACGGAGCCACCGCAGTGGGGGCAGCCAGCGTCTGCCACACCTACCTCAAGGTCTCCTTGAGGGCCGCGCGCAGCAGGGGCAGCTCCGTGGTCGCCCTCCGGGGATTTTCAGAGATCCTGGCCTCGGCCACCAGGCTCTCCTGGCGAAGGGCCTGCTGCACTTTGGGGTTCCGAGCCAGCTCAAAGAGGGTCATTAGTAAGGGGTAGGCCGTCTGCAGGAGCAACAGGTGCAGGGCTCAGACCTCAGCAAAGGCCATGCACCTCAGACCCAGGCCACCCAACCCAGGAAGACGGCCTTCCCCTGGGGGCACGGTCATCTCAGACCCACTGTGATGTGCATGCCCAGAGCAGGACAGAGCCTGGGGATGTGAGACCTCGAGATCCTAACACCCACCTCATCTCCTTTCCCTGACTCGCTCAGGAAAGGAGTCCCATCTCAGTGAGGACCCAGGCCTCCTCAGGGCCTGGTTCTCACTCTTCTGCGGGATGGGAGGGGCTCACTTTTGCCATTTATTTCAGGGAAAGGGTTCAGGAGTCCAGGTCCATCTGCTCTCCATAGGTGATCTCCTCTGGGCATCCACAGGCAGGCCAGCCCAGCCGTCATGGTCATAGCACGAACTGGCCACCCCGGAACCCCAACCAGTTCTTCCTCCTGGCTCATTTCCATGTGTTGGGAGAGGCGCCCACCAGGCCAGCCCGAGATCTGGGGGCTGAATATCTCCTGAATGCCAGTCTCCCGGGCAGTGTGCCCCTGGCCTCGCCTGACATGCAGCAGTGGCCTCCCGCTGCCCCTGAGCTTCAGGCCCTGCTCTACCTGGTGGCACACAGGGACACTTAGGGAGCAGCTCTGACCAAGATGCTCTCCCACTGCCTTCCTCCAGCCTTGGAGATGGGCCTGGTGCCCGAGACCCTTCCTGATGGGGCCCTGACCCTCGCTGCCTCATCTGCCCAGTTGCCCTGTGTCCTCCACTCAGCCTCCCTCCGTCGCTCGCTGTCGGCTGTTGGAGGCCCTGCAGCACTGCCCTCACCTCCTCCTCTTCATGGCCTGTCCGACTTCTCGGTGGTTCTTCCATACTCAGCTGAAAGGCCCCCTCCTCCCGGGAGCTTTCCCAGAGCTGCCCCTGAGACATGCCCTCCCCTGGGCTCTCTTGCGGTGGCTGCGTCTCAGCCTCTGCTCAGGGAGTTTCTCACTGCGAGTCTGTGCCCTGCTCGGAATCCCGGGGCTGGGGCCAGAGCAGGCCCTCCAAGATGCTGGCAGATGAAGGCTGGGTCTGAACCGCGAAGCTTCGGCTACACTCCACACCCTGGGGCTCGCCCTGCCCACCGTGCTGGGTTGCCATCTGTCCTCTCCTCCAGGAGCTGGAGGCCTGTGCTGTCATCAGCTTGTCCCCTCCAAGGATCTTTAGTGACAGCCAGATGTCACCTGTCACTGGGAAGGGTCCCCTGTGCAGCCCTCCAGCTGCCTCTCTGCCCTTCCTCCTCTTCCCAGGACCCAGACTGTCCCACTGGGGTCTGTGTGGCTGCACGTCCCCAGGCTCTGTCCACTCTGCACTCTGCCTGGAGCTCAGTTTCCCACGTAACTAACTGCAAACTCCGTCCCTTCCAGGGTGGGCTCCTGTGTTCCCTCCCCTCCAGCCTTCCATCAGTTCAGAAGCTGAGGTCAAGGTCAGCAGTCTGGAGGCACAGTGACTGGGGTGGGAGGGCGGAGTTTGGAGGGGGAATATGCAGGAGACAGATGGCATGGGAGGGTGCTGCCTGGGGTTAGGAGGGCGCCCTGTTCTCTGGGCAGGGCTGGTTGCTGTCCTGACCGTGTCCACGCTCCCGGCAGTGAGGTCAATAGAATTGGCCCGGATGGCATCCAGGCTCATGTCTGCACGCAGCAGCAGCTCCGCCACGATGCCACTGTAGTGTCGCGGGTGGCCGAGGGCCAGCTCCTGATAGATTTTCTGGATGGAATTGTTGGCTGTGGGGCACAGAGACGGAGGCCCTGGGCCAGGTGCTGGGAGGCACTTCATGCTGTCCTCCGACCCGCCAGCCCTCAGCACCCCCAAGTCTCCCTGCTCCTGTGCCGGGTTCTAGGGATCAGCCCACAGATCACTGCCAGCTGTCTTGGGGACACAAAAGCCACAAGCCCCTTATGTGGCCTCAGTTCTCCCGGACTGTGGTAAGTGGAAGTTGGGGAGCCTCGTGTCCCCACCACGCAGCACTGGCCGGCCCCTGGGCCTCACCATACTGGAAGATGTAGTCCCAGGCCTCAAAGTGCTCCTTCCACGCCTTGGTGCTTGTCCAGCGTGACAGGCTCCTGGGCATGAACATGAGCTGGACGGTGGATTTGAACATGGTCTCCAGAGCACGGATAAAGTGCAGGCTGGCAGGGCTCGGGCTGTGGCCAAGGAGGCCCAGCCGCTCTCCAAAAAGGGCTAAGTTGCTGGCTGCAGGGAGGATGCCATTGCTGAGCCTAAGGCAGCCGGGGCCTCACAGCTGCCTCGCACCGGCCCTCCCGCCCCAGTTCCTGGCCTCCTCCAGTGTCCCCGAGCCCGCACCGCCCCTTGTGCCCCACACCTTCTATGGTGTAGTGGAAGATGCTGGGCCGGGCATCCAGGGTCAGACTCCCCCGGGCATTCTGCAGCACCTTCGATTTCAGGGCCTTTGAGAAGTCCCTTGCCACCCCATCCACCATGGGGATGTACTTCTCAACAGCCTGTGGTGACAGCACGTCTGGGTTCAGCCGCAATCGGTCATAGCGCCATTCGGGCCCGTTTCTGTTGAGCCAAGAGCAGAGCTTCAGGGCAGCCTGAGTCAGCAGCTGACCCCCAGCCCCAGAACCCCATCTTCCTTATCCCCAAAGGGAAACGAGCGAGGCCAGGAGCTGCTGCTGTCCCTCGGGGGCAGGCTGCTGCCTTTGGGCCCCAGCTGCAACCCTTTCTTCCAGCGAGGTTGAGAGTGCTGTGCCCAGGGTGCTCAAGTCTGCACTGGGGCTGGGCCCAGAGCTCCTGGCAGGACGTGCTGTGTGGCCACTGAGTCTGCTCGTGCAAACTTGCAAGCCCGTGCCCGGCCACACACGCCCCATCCCGGCCCTCCCTGGGTGTGGAGGCCTTTTCTCCGAGGAAGGAGGCCGGCCCTGCTCTCCAGCTTTGCCCACCTTGCTCACTCCATGCCCCAGAGAGGGAGAGGCCCTTCGCGACCTTCCTCTCCCCACCCTCCCCGTTCCTGAGAATGTGGCCTCTGGCCAGTCGCCCCTCCTCCTCTCCCTCTAGGGTCTCCAGCTCCTCTACGGCAGGAACCAAATTGTGCGTCTCCTTAATGTGCTCAAAACAGAGCCCAGAGCACATGAGGGGCTCCAGGGATGTCCTCATGAGCGACGGAGGGATGTGCATTCTCAGCCGGGGTGGAGCGCAAATGCCTGCTTTTCTGCAGCAGCTGCCTGTAGGTATTGAGAACGAGCACGTGCACACACATGCACATATGACACACAAGTGCAAGCACGTGCACACAGCAAGATGCACACAGATGTGCACACACATCTATGCTAACACAGAGGACACACATAGGAAAACACACTTGAACGCAGACACACAATTCTCACACGCACAGTGCACAATACACTTACTCAGACACCCAAAACATGCATGCACACGCAGACTCACATACACACATGCACGCAGGCACACGTAAACCCACATGCAGGCACAAACACACGTGCAAGCACAGGAGACACATGACCAACACAGGCAGTGGCACGAACACATACACAGGCACACACATGAGTACAAACACAAGAAAGTCAACATGGGCAACCACATGTCCATTCACACACATGTAGCACCATCCACACACAGGAGCACATGTGCACACACACGGCACGCATTCTTAGGCAAGCACAGAGGTCCACACAAGCAGACACCGCAGATGTGCATGCCGGTGCTCACCCAGGCTCCTACCCTGAGCTCAGCCTCTGGGCAAAGGCGCCATCAACCTGCTGTCCACTGTCTCCCCATCCCCAGGGCTCTCCCCTCCTGAGCAAACTCTGCCTCAACCCCAAGACCCCTGGGGCCTGTGTGGAGGGGGCGCTCCCCCATGGTGACTGCCGGCCTTCTTCCTCTCACTCTGCAGAAGGGGGCCCACCTGTGTGACTGCTCTGCCTCCCCAACCCCAGGGCACGATGCCCCCATGGGATGGGCACTCATGCATCGGGGGCTGTGTCCCCCTCTCTCCACCCACCTAGATAGGCCCCAGGGCAGGCTTGCTTTGGGGTCCTCCCCGTCTCCCTCGTCTCTGCACCCAGGATGCCCACCTCCCATCCCAACTGGCTCTCACAGCAAGAACACGCCGTATTTGTGCCCACAATGCTGTCGGTAGGCCAGCCAGGGCCCCACGGTCCCCCGCCTTGGGTGGTGGCTCTCCACCTGCTGCAGCCTCTTCACATCCTCGGGCAGCATCACAAACACCGTTTGTGTCCCTCCCATGTGGTACCTGTGGGACAAAGCGCAAAGCCCTGCTGTGGGGCCGTGTCCTTCCCTGGGCCCGCTGGGCAGAAGCAATCCAGACTGTCTCCTGCTGACCTCCCCGTTCTCCTGGACTGGGGCTCAGAACAGGCGGTCCTCTCGCTGTCTCACTGAAGCCTCTCCCACTCTAGTGTCTGCGTTCTGTGCACTCAGCGGCGAGCCGTGGAGTGCTGCGTCCTCACCAAGAGCCACTGTCTCCACCAGCAGAGCTGCCCCCTCCCCACCCCGCTGGCCCGCCTGAGGATGCAGAGCACAGGGGCCTGGCGGGGATGCAGCAGCTCAGGGCACTCAGCAAGCACTCACAGTCGGTAGGGACAGAGGCTTGGCGTGTTCTCAGCACACGGGCAGGGAGGGCCGTACCTGAAAATCGGCCCCAGCTCCTGGAAGGTCTGATGTATCTCCAGGTGAAGGTTCTCGGAGCCCTGCTCCCTCCAGATCTGCAGCACCCTCATCCACCTGTTTCCTGGACACTCGGGTATGGCTTCGAAGGGCAGCATCGCCTTCGGGGTGGGAGTGGCTCTGGAGCCCAGTGAGTGTGCCCAGCGCAGGGACAGCCAGGACCCTGCCAGACGCACGTCTGCCTTCGCCCTGAACGCCATCCCTGAGCTCCTGACCCTCCTTTCAGCTCAATCCTTTTATCTCGCCTGGAGGCTGGACTGGCCGACTTGATCACGTCATGGAACAAGTCAGCCCTGGACCCGGCCAGGAGACCTGGGCAGGGGTCAGGGCTGGAGGCCTCCAATGGGAAGAGGCAGAAAGAGATGGATGGGCACCTAGTGGGGCAATTTCGCAAGGCCTGCTGGGGGTGGATATCAGCGCAGGCGCAGGGTCTGGATGGGGGCTGAGTGGGGGTGGGTGGGGCAGCAAAGATGGATGGTCCCTTATCTTATCAAGAGATGAGAGGGGACCTTGGGTAGTTTCGTCTCCTTCCTACATGGCCCAGGACAGGGAGGAGTTGGGAGGGGTTTGTGCTAATTTCATTAATCCACATGCATTTTATCTGCTAGTCCCCAGGCCTTGTGTTGGGTGCAGGGAGTGGAGACATGAGCCAGCAAGGGTCCCTCCCAGTGAGGGCTTTCAGTCCCATGAGAGCAGTTAGGGGATCCAGAGACACAACTGGGGGGGCACTGATGTGCCCAGGGCCCAGTCTGTTGGGGTTTGCAAGTCCAGCTAAGGAGCAGTGAAGACCCAGAGCAGGTACTAGAGGAGAAGAGGTAGAAACAGCGTATAGAGACAATTCTCTGGCATTTTCTTATGAAAGAAAGTGGAGAAATGGGAGGTAGCTGGAGAGAATATTAAAGATCAAGAAAAAAATCATTGTGGAAGAGCATGATCCCAGCATGTTGATGCTCCAGTGGCAAAAATATTTTAGCAAGGGGGGCAACTGAGGTGCAGGACAGAAAGAAGACAATTCCTGGAGCCTTGTGCTTGAGCAGATGAGAAGCGATTGGTGCAGTGAGGTCTGGGGGCTGGCCTCATGGTTCATCTGGAGCGATTGGCGGCCACCAGAGCACATGCGCAGCTGCAGGAAGATGTGGTGGGCAGAGCATGTGGCCTCCTCTGAGGATGGCTTCTGTGTTCTCAGTGAAATAAGAAGCAAGGTCATGACCTGAGAATGTGGAAAAGTGAGGCGGTAGTGGAAGTGTGGGGAGTGAGGAGCTGGGCAGTACTGATCTAGTCAAATGGGGGAGTGAGCCAACTTGAGAAGTCTTGTAGGGCCATTGAGTCATTCCACTGGTTTGCACCTGGTGCTCACTAGGACCTGGCACTGGGGTAGAGCAACATATGGATAGGGACATGGTGTCCGGTCTCATGGGACTTAGGGCCCAGTGGCTGTGATGGGGGCAGTGGCCATTGTTTTTTAGGTACCACCCTCCCTCTCCTGACACGGTGCACCCCCTGCAGCCTTGACGGCTAGGATGAGTGAGGTCAGAGACCGTCTGTAGGGGATTTGAATTGGCCACCTAAAGATATGTCTCTTTGGCATGAGGATTATTTTGGGTTGGTTACTTTGAAAAACTGCAGACATGAGAGAAACTCTGGAAAGCAGAATTTACTTACCCTTTGTTAAGAGACGCTTTTGTGGGTAATCTAAACAGAATTGTTGGGAACAAATGATTTAGATATAAATGAAATAAGAATTTATAGATAAAACTTTAGCAATAATTATAGTTTATGGCATGTGTATTTAAAATAACTTCCAAAATCTCTTTGGTAACTTGAAACATTGAACTTTTGCTAAGTTAATTTAAATGATAAAATTCATTTGAGTATCTAGATAATTTCTAAATAAGATAAGATATTAGACGTTAATTACTAAATGTAACTTTATCTACTTTTGGCTTCTTATTACAGAGAAACTAAAAAGTGTTTGGGTGTATTAGTAAACATGCTTTGTGTTTTATTACTGTTGACAAATAGAAATGGCAAGCAATAGGATATATTGAAGTATATGAGGAAGCCATTTGGTGTAAACCTAATTCTGCCTGACTTTGTTTTTTCCAAAAGGGCCTGACCATGACCGTTGAGCAGGCATTGTGTATCTGCTTTAAACATTTACTATGGCAAGAACAAATGGCCTTAAAATAAAGGTGCAACTTGCCCCCACATTGGCATTTCCTTAAGGATAAGCATCTTTCCTTAGGCTAGGAACTGATTGCTGCGCTCACCTTTGACCACCCAGCTCACCTGTGACCACCCAGCTCGAGACAACAGACCTGCCACCCTGCTGTGTCCACAGAGACAGCAGACCTTCCTGCTGTGTCCATCAATCACTGTGCCAACAGAGCAGTCTCACGACTATTGTAAAAGGGACATTTCAATCATATATGAAACATCCTCTTTGGGGGTATATAACCACTCTGTACACCTCACTTCTTTGGTGCCCTTTCTTCCCAAAGGCTCTGGGCCATGGTCCTCACATTTTAGCTCAGAATAGACTCACCCGAATTTTCATTTATAGATTGGTTATGGATTATTTTTGTTGACAGTGTGAAGTGAAGTACTTCTAGAAATTATGAAAAGTGTTTAGAATGCTGTTATAAAAGACAGTTCATGACTGCTTACCTTTTAAATTTTTACTAGGGTCTGTAAGGGTTAAAAATTCTAATTAATGATTTGATCCAGGTGATGTCAGCAACATGGTGGCATGAGCTCACCCAGGACTCTCTCCCCTTCAAATTACAACCAAAAAGAGCAACTCCAAATTACAAACCAAAAAAAAAATCCAAATAACAGAAATTGTCGGAGACCCACAGCAGCCAAATGACGGAGGGTGGAGAGGCTGGAGCCCCCATTGGAGGAGCTGGAACAGGGAAGAGAGAACTTCGTTCCCTCCCCTAGAGACTGGGATCACTGCCACAGGTGAGGGAAGAAGTGGGGGAGGGGCTGCGTGTCCAGGGATTGTCCAGGACTCCCAATTCCCATGCAGCAGAAACCCTCTAATGGGGGAAAGCTTTCATGTGGGGGTACCCCAGCAAGCCAGGGCACCGGGAGACCAGAGAGCAAGAGCTGGTCTGAATCCAGGTCAGCGTGCAAGAGAAAGTGCCCCGCCTCCCTCAACCCGTGCTGCATGCCACCATTGTAGCTGAAGGAGGAGGGCTCAAAACGCACTGCTCTCGACCCCCACATAGTGGTGACAGGCTGTAACTGCAACCAAATAATAGCATCATGCGCAAAAACCACTCCTCTACCATCCAGCAATTTATAAAAGATCTGGTCCAAAAGAAAAACAATAAAAATACAGAAGTATGTCATGAGGACTTGGAAATAGGTAAACTAAGTGAAGATGAGTTCACAATAGCTATCATCAAAATACTCAATGAAGTAAAGGGAAATATGGAGAAACAACTCAATGAGTTCTGGAGTTACTTCACAAAAGAGGTTGAAACTATAAAGAAGAATCAGTCAGAAATACTAGAGATGAAAAATACAATGGATCAGATAAAACAGAATATGGATTCCCTGAATGCCCATGTAGAGACCATAGAGGAGCAAATTAGCATACTCAAAGATAGACAGGCTGAATGGCTCCAGACAGAGGAAGAAAGAGAACTAAGACTTTAAAAAACTGAAGAAAATCTCAGAGAAATAGCTGACTCAATGAGAAAATACAACTTAAGAATAATCAGAATTCTTGAGGGCATGGAAAAGGAAAATGGAGCAGAAAGTGTGCTCAACGAAATAATAGAAGAGAACTTCCCAAATCTAGGGATTGGGAGAGGAATGTGTGTGGAGGAAGATTTCAAATCTCCTAGATTTGTCAATGTAAAAAGACCTACTGCAAGACACATAGTAGTAAAAATGGCAAAAATGAAGGACAAAGAAAGAATACTCAGGGCAGCAAGGCAGAAGAAAATAACCTACAAAGGAACCCCTATCAGACTTTCATCAGATTTCTCTACAGAAACATTACAAGCTAGGAGAGATTGGAGTGACATATTCAAAACTTTAAAGGATAAAAACCTTCAGCCAAGAATACTCTATCCAGAAAAAATATCCTTCAGATATGAGGGAGAAATTAAATCTTTTCCAGACAAACAAAAGCTAAGGGACTTCGTAGTCACAAGATCTCCACTACAAGAAATCCTCAAGAAGGTTCTCATACCTGAAATAAGAAAAAAAGGGAGAAAGGGGTCACAAAACACAGAGTAGGGAGACAAATAGAATCGGAAAAGGATAGCAAATATTCAACTATAGCATTAGGATAAAGGGAAGTAAATCACCAAAGGAAAGACAATCTTATCACTCTAACCACAAACTCACAACACAAGTTGGAATAAGAGATGAAAATAATAATTTAGGAGGGGAGGAGGAAAGGGACTGAAACAGTCTAGGCTAAGTAAGTAAGAGACCATCAGAAAATGGACTATGTTATACACGAGATTCTGAATACAAACTTCAAGGTAGCCACTAAACTAAAAAACAGAACAGAGACATAAAACATAAATAAGGAAAAATCTAAGAAACCCGGCATAAGAAATTGCAGAAGTCAATGGGTAGGCTAAAACACACAGGATGAGAAACAAAGGAAACACAGGAAAACTAGAAAACAAGCAACAGAATGACAGCATTAAGCCCTCATGCATCAACATTCACCCTCAACGTAAACGGATTGAACTCTCCAATAAAAAGATACAGAGTGGCAAAATGGATTAAAGAACAAGATCCAACAATTTGTTGCCTCCAGGAAACACACCTCAGCTCCGAGGACAAACACAGGCTCAGAATGAAGGGGTGGAAGACAATACTCCAAGCTAATAGCAAACAAAAGAAAGCAGGTGTCGCAATACTTCTATCAGACAAAACAGACTTCAAGATAAGGCAGGTAAAGAGAGACATAGAGGAGCCAATATATGATGATCAAAGGGACGCTTCATCAATAAGAAATAATGCTTGTAAATATCTATGCACCCAACACAGGAGCACCAAAGTTCATAAAGCAACTATTAACAAACCTAAAAGAAGATATCAAAAATAACACAATAATAGTAGGAGACCTCAACACCCCACTCACATCAATGGGCAGATCATCCAGACAGAAAATCAACAAAGAAACAGTGGAGCTAAACAAAAAGCTAAAAAGTTGGACTTAATAGACATATATAGAACACTCCATCCAAAAACAGCAAAATACACATTCTTCTCAAGCACGCATGGAACATTCTCAAGGATAGACCATATGCTGGGAAACAAGGCAAGCCTCTACAAATTTTTAAAAAATTGAAATAATAACAAGCATCTTCTCTGATCATAATGCTATGAAGCTAGAAATTAATTACAAGAAAAAAGTTGAGAAAGGCCAAGGATGTGAAGACTAAACAATATGCTATTGAACAAGCAATGGATCACTGAAGAAATTAAAGAAGAAATCAAAAAATACCTGGAGACAAGTGAAAATTATAGCATGCCATACCAACTCACATGGGATACAGCAAGAGCTGTATTAAGAGGAAAATTCATCACAATACAGGCACATCTTAACAAACAAGAAAAATCACAAATAAGCAATCTTAAACTACACCTAACTGAATTAGAGAAAGAAGAACAAATAAAGCCCAAAATCAGCAGAAGGAGAGAAATAATAAAAATCAGAGCAGAAATAAATTCTATTGAAACAAAAAAGGCAGTAAAAAGGAGCAGTGAAACAAAGAGCTGGTTCTTTGAGAAGATAAATAAAATTGACAAACCCCTAGCCAGAGTTACAAAGAAAAAAGAAAGAAAGCTCAAATAAACAAAATCAGAAATGAAAGAGGAGAAATAACAACAGACTCTGCAGAAATACAACGGATTATAGAGAATACTACGAAAAACTCTATGCCAGCAAGATGGATAACCTAGAGGAAATGGATAAATTCTTGGACTCCTACAATCTCCCAAAGCTTAGTCAAGAAGAAGCAGACAATTTGAACAGACCAATCACAAGGAAAGAGATTGAAACAGCAATCAAAAGCATCCCAAAGAATAAAACCCTAGGACCAGATGGCTTTCCTGGGGAATTCTACCAAACTTTCAAAGAGGACTTAATACCTATCCTTTTCAAGATATTCCAAAAAATTAGGAAGGATGGAACACTTCCTAACACATTCTACGAGGCCAACATCATGCTGATACCAAAGCCTGACAAGGACAGCACGAAAAAAGAGAACTACAGGCCAATATTGCTGATGAACATAGATGCAAAAATTCTAAACAAAATTTTGGCAACCTGAATTCAGTAATTCATCAAAAGGATCATACATCATGATCAAGTGGGATTCATACCAGGGACACAGGGATGGTTCAACATCCGCAAATCAATCAACGTGATACACCACATCAACAAACTGAGGAATAAAAACCACATGATCATCTCAATAGATGCAGAGAAAGCATTTCTCAAGATCCAACAGCCATTTATGATAAAAACTCTGAACAAAATGGGCATAGAAGGGAACTACCTCAACATAATAAAGGCCATATGTGACAAACCCACAGCCAACATCATACTCAACAGGCAAAACCTGAGCACGATCCCCCTGAAAACAGGAATGAGACAAGGATGCCCTCTATCACCACTCTTATTTAACATAGTACTGGAGGTTTTGGCCAGAGAAATTTGGCAATAAAAAGGAATAAAAGGAATCCAAATAGGGAGGGAAGAAGTGAAACTCTTGCTGTTTGAAGACAACATGATCTTATATATAGAAAACCCCAAAGAATCCATTGGAAAACTCTTAGAAGTAATCAACAAGTACAGCAAAGTTGCAGGGTATAAAATCAATTTACATAAATCAGTAGCATTTCTATATTCTAATAACAAACTAACATAAAAAGAACTCAAGAACACAATACCATTCACAATCGCAACAAAAAGAATAAAATACCTCAGGGTGAATTTAACTAAGGAAGTGAAAGATGTATACGATGAAAATTACAAGGCTTTTCTGAAAGAAATGGATGACAACATAAAGAGATGGAAAGACATTCCGTGTACATGGATTGGAAGAATAAACATAGTTAAAATGTCCATTCTACCTAAAGCAATCTACAGATTCAACACTATCCCAATCAGGATCCCAATGACATTCTTTACAGAAATAGACCAAAGAATCCTGAAATTCATATGGGGCAACAAAAGACCCCAAATTGCTAAAGCAATCCTGAGAGAAAAGAACACAGCTGGAGGCATCACAATCCCTGACTTCAAAACATACTACAAAGCTACAGTAATCAAAACAGCATGGTACTGGTAAAAAACAGATGCACAGATCAATGGAACAGAATTGAAAGCCCAGAAATAAAATCACACATCTGTGGACAGCTTATCTTTGACAAAGGAGCTGAGGGCATACAATGGAGAAAAGAAAGTGTTTTCAACAAATGGTGCTGGGAAAACTGGAAAGCCACATGTAAAAGAAGAAAAATTGACCATTCTTTTTCACCATTCACCAAAATAAACTCAAAATGGATCAAAGACGTAAAGCTGAGACCTGAAACCATAAGGCTTCTGGAAGAAAATGTAGGCAGTACACTCTTTGACATGAGTATTAAAAGGATCTTTTTGGACACCATGTCTTCTCAGACAAAAGAAACAGTAGAAAGAATAAACAATGGGACTTCTTCAGACTAAAGAGCTTCTTCAAGGCAAAGGAAAACAGGATTGAAACAAAAAAAAAAACAACTCACTAACTGGGAAAAAATATTTGCAAGTAATACATCCGACAGAGGATTAATATCTATAATATATAAAGAACTCACACAACTCAACAACAAAAAATCAAACAACCTGATCAAAAAATGGGCAGGAGACATGAACAGACATTTCTCCAAAGAAGATATATGGATGGCCAATAGGCACATGGAAAGATGTTCATCATCACTGTGCATCAGGGAAATGCAAATCAAAACTATGCTAAGATATCACCTTACACCCATTAGAATGACAAAAATAACTAAAACAAATAGTAACAAATGTTGGAGAGGTTGTGGAGAAAAAGGAACCCTCATACACTGCTGGTGGGAATGCAAACTGGCGCAGCCACTACGGAAAACAGTAGGGAGATTCCTCAAAAATCAAAAATAGAACTACCATACGATCCAGCTATCCCGCTACTGGGTATCTATCCAAAGAACCTGAAGTCAGCAATCCCAAAAGTCCCATGCACCCCAATGTTCACTGCAGCATTATTTCCAATAGCCAAGACGTGCAAGCAACCTAAGTGCCCATCAACAGATGATTGGATAAAGATGTGGTATATATATATACAATTGAATACTACTCAGCCATAAAAAAGAACAAAATCGTCCCATTTGCAACAACATGGATGGACCTTGAGGGAATTATGTTAAGTGAAATAAGCCAGATAGAGAAGGACAATCTCTGTATGACTCCACTCGTATGAGTAATTTAAAAATGTAGACAAAGAGAACAGATTAGTGGCCACCAGGGGAAAGGTGGAGTTGGGGGTGGGCACAAAGGGTGAAGGGGTGCACCTACAACACAACTGATAGGCAATAATGTACAACTCAAATTTCACAAGGTTGTAACCTATCATTAACTAAATAAAAAAATTCTAATTAATATATGTAATTAAAACAAGTGGAAATTAATAAGGCAAACATCTTTGTATTCAAGGAAAGTAAAATGTATGTTTTTGGTAAAGAAGGTATAAAGAATGGAAGCATTTTTGTTTCTTGGGTTAAGAAAGATAAATTTGTCCTAAAGTACTAGAAAGGAAGAAAAGCATGGGACAAATTCTGAAGGTAAAAGGAAAGTTATAGAAAATTTGTGAAAGAGTGATTCTGAAGAGAGTTTTATGCCTGGTCAGGGTGGCTAAGATTAAAGTAAATCCAATTAAGTAAAGAAGTTTTAATGTCAAAATTAAGCGGGTGAAAAAATTAAAATTTGGTTTTCTCATTCAAAAGGATAATTTTCTTGAACTTTTGGTCTGCTCTTGAAAAACAGGTTATAAAAAGTGTTTGTTTGAGTAAGTCTACCTGAAAGACAGAAAATCTGTTTTGTTAAAATAATTTCCTATGTTCAGAAGGACTGAGGTCTCTCTGTTAAGACATTTTGACTGTTTCTGTTGTCATTTTGAATACATACCTGAGCATTGTTTCACAGTGAGTGTTGTTTCCTATTTGAACAAGTGTTTTAAAACCTTTTGATATTTTTGACAAGATTCTCCCTCAAAAAATATCCAAATCCTGAATGAAGGCTTTCTTTTGACTTGGAAGAAGGAAGAGAATTTCTATGAGGATTTTCAGAGGGCCTCTGAGACTTCTCAAAGAAATATGCTCTCTCTTCCTATAAGGAGGCAAATACTAAACTAGTTAGGCTTCTTTGGTATGTTAAATAACATGGGAAATATTGTCAGATAAGTGATGATAAACTTTCTTAGGTGGTATTATGTGGGTAAATGTTATTGATATAAATTTCTTGAAATTATATAATATTCCTAAAATTCTGATCTGTCCTCATTGTCAGCCACAATCCTGGTTATTATTTTAAACCATTGCATGACAAAAAATTAACCAAATTTCTTTGTCAGCTGCCACTTTTGGATCTTGTTGTTTACAGACCGTTATGGTTTTACTCTGATGCTTTTGCAAAGTATGTTTTGCCTTCACAGAAATTCATGGGAAGGACTTTGACACTCTAGAATACAGGTTTACGATAAACTTTCAGATCCATAAAACTTAACTGGGTAAGAAATTACAGAACTTTAACAGAGAAACTGATGACTCCATGAAACTGCTAACAAGATTAAGAGAAAGAATCAATTACACAGGACTGTACGAACTGATGAGGACGATTATAATTTTTTATGAATTTTATTTGAAATATTGTTGATTTTTTGATGTTTTGTTTTCTAAGATTTAAGAAAATCTTTTTCTCTTTTATGCTAACTATGACTTATAGCAATTTGATGAAATTATACCTTTGTGAGCAAAACTGAAACATTTATCTTTTTCTCCCTACTTGATCCCTCCAGAATTTGGAAACTCTTAGTAAGCATTGTTATTTTCATGGCAGTATGGTTATTTGCATAAGTTCAATAGGAATCTGTTCTCCTTGTAACAGAACATAATTGGAAACATTGGTTATATTACCAAGGCTCTGACTGGAATATCGTATTTGAGAGAAACAGGCATAGACTCAGGTATGACCAGACAGCTTTTGAGAAACAAGGATTGGACTTCATGGAATAAAGCCACTTGGAAATATTGGTCTAGTACCTTATTGTTTCCTAGCAACCCAGGGTAAGTAAGGAAGGTCACTTATCTGGCAGGTGCCTGGAACCTTGAAATATTTGGGGAACCTCAAGAGAAGAGAGGAATTCACCCAAATGTAAGGTATTGCAGGCTAGGTCTGATGAAAAATGCTTGGCTTGGCTTTCCTGGCCTTGAGAGGCCTTTAATGTTCAGTCTGAGATTCCTTATAAAAGTTCCTGCAAAGTGGATTTAATAAAGCCTATATGATCAATGACTACTCTTGCCGTACTTACGTAAATAATTGGGCCAAGTTTATTGAAACTAAACTTATTTTGCAAACCAATTAGTCTTAATTTGGCTATCTTTGATAAATATGTGGGTGATTTTAGAGAGAACAATTATGTTTCAGTAAAAAACTATAATACACATTCGTGGATATTACATCCAAGTTCTGTTCATTGTCTTTGAGGGTTTTTTTCTACCTGTGAACTAGACTGGACCCTGAATTCTTCTAGTCTGCTGAAATATCTGGTTACAAATCTCCAAACTAAGGTTTTCCATTTTTTCCATCATTTTCTTTCAAAATCATTGAGAACTGAACCTGTCCTTTTTCTGGAAGCCTTGCAAACTAAAGCTGAACAACTTGATATAAACTGAAGAGAGATACATGTCTGCTGCTGTGTAAGCCACTGAGAAAGATCCCTGAACACCTGATGACATCATCAAAGACATCTCAAGCTGCAAAAGATGCTTTGACTCTGACATCTGGAAATCTTGACTGGCTGCCCCCTGGGCTCAGGAACTGGTTTGTAATTTGCTCCAACCATTGACCTTATTATTCTCTTTGTTCCCGTAGAAATACTTCTTATTAAACACCTGATTGCTTGCTTCCACAATATAGGCCTAACTTTTGGAGCCCACCTGCATCACTGCCTTCTAAAAAGGAATTTAACTGGACTGATCTATTATCAGGACTAAGAAATGTATTCAGTGAGATGAAGCCATCTACCACTCAGCTTCTGGACTGTGAAACTTCTTAAAGTTACAAAAGACTGTGAAACTTAAAAGTTTCAAAGACGAGACTGTGGGGGACTGGAATTGGCCACCTGAAGATATGTATCTTTGGCATGAGGATTATTTTGGGCTGGTTACTTTGAAAAACTGCGGACATGAGAGAAACTCTGAAGTAGAATTTACTTACCCTTTGTTAAGAGACATTTACAATGTAAAAGAAATCTCCATCTGTAAAGATGTCTCCATCTCTGTACCAGGAAGAAGGGGGGATGACCTTATCCCTAGAAACTCTTATCAGTGCAGAAGGCAGGGACTTCAATCTGCATGATAACCTTACTGTTGTTCACTGTGCTTTTCTGGTGACCTCCTGTAACTGACTCCCCCACCGCCAGCGTCCTCCTATGCCTTTAGCTGAAGATGGTGTTTAAGGTGAGAGCTTCTGCCATTTTGGCTAGTTGCTCAGTTTTCCTGAGCCTCTCCCATGTATACATGTTATAAAGCTTTGTTTAATTTTCTCCTGTTATTCTGTCTCATGTGGATTTAATTTGTTGTCCATCCAGAAGGAGCTAGAATAGGTAGAGGAAATGTCTTCCTCCCCTACACAGGGATGGTGCTGATTTTCCTTGGTGAAGTGGTGGTTGTCTCTGAGTCATAAATAATGAGAATCGAGGCTGCCCCAGGGAGAAAAGCCCAAGGCGTCCTGCCCTTCATACCGATCTATATCATCCTCGAGGAAGCATAGGACGTCTTGACCTGATATCTGATTCTTATCTAAATTTATAGGACCAGCCAATGACCAGACCCCACCTGCACTGACACCATTTGAATGACTTTTTAACATAATCTTTCCTTCATTTTGTAAAGAGATAACTCACATACCTATGTCTAAATTTAGCCCTACCCTCAAGCCACGTTTGCAGCTCTCCACTGCCCATGGGTCCTGTTCCCAAGCTCTTCTCTGAATAAAGGAGCTCTACTGCCAGACCTTGAGAGTCCAAGGAATCTTCCTTTTGACTCCTCAGCTCACCGAGCCCACATCATTAAACACCAGACCACTCAACATATCACACTGAGGACAAGGTGCCCTTGTCCCTGCCCAGTGGTAGTCCCTACCCCCTTGGGCACAACTTGAAGAAAAGAAGGGAAAACAAATAAAAAGAGGATGCTGTAGCTTTCATAAAATTAGGGACCCCAGAACGCCTGTTTCAAGTTATGTCCCCTCAACACCCTTGGAGAGCATTCAGTTAAGAGGCCGCCACGTTGCAGAAACATCTAGAGGCAAACTCACGGCTGGCACCACTCCTCCATGTGTGAGGGATCCGAGTAGGGACAGAGAGGCGCCCAGAGTGAGCAGAGGGATCAGGGCAGAGCCCCTCACTCGGCTCTGTCCTCGGGGGCACGGAGCCAGGAGAGAGGAGGCCAAGGAGTCGGGTGGAAAGAGGAAGCAGAGGGGCCTGAGCCCTGCGAGCAGAGGCATCTGAGGAGTAATTTCATGTACTCACCGTGACACTGGGAATCAATTACAGTGACAAATTCCGTCCTTGTTCTAGAAAGCCACTGGAGAGGGGCCAGACCCTCATCAGAATGGTTGGCAGAGGAGCCGGAGAAGATGACCTTTGAGTTGCGAGAGGGCAGAAAAACAAAACTCACCCTTATCAACGTCAAACTGCGGTCAAGGGCTAGTTGCGTCCTGGAAAAAGGCTCATTTTCAGTGAACATTTCCTAGGCCTCTGCGTTCATCGGCTGGCCCCAAGGCTGGGCTCTTCTGCAGGCCCTCCCCAGTCTCTTCGGCTGAGGGGAATGGATTGGGCGCATGCCCTCAGACCCTTGGACCCTGGGGGTGGGGAGCTGAGTGATGGGCCTCCCAGGACCTAGGAATCTGGAAGCAGAAAGCCTCCTCGGGGCCCTCCCTGGGCAGCCTCCGCTCTCCCCACCATCCCCGTCCCCGCAGGCTCCAGTTAGGGGGTGGTCTTGCCGATGCTGCTGACCCCCTCACAAGAGCAGGGACTTCTGGAAGCCTGTGATTTCAGGAAGCTCTTCCCTGGCGGCAACTCGAGCCATGTACAAGTGGCTGCAGGATGGAAAGAACTTAGCTTTTCAGACATGGCAAGGGCCCCACTTAACTGAAGAGCGCTGAGCAGCGGCGCCCCACACGCCCACCTGGGGAGTTCAGGGGAGGGGGAACAGAAAAAGGGGAGTCTCAGGAGACTCCCTCGTGCCCAGGGCTTCTACAGGAGCCATACGGCAAGTGGGGAGGGGGTGGGCTGGGCCTCCCGAGCCTGCTTCCGTCCATCACGGGCAGGCAGTGATCCCGGGAGTCATCTGCCGCTCTCTGCGAAGGGGTCTGCACAGACTCCTTGTGAGACACTGTCACCCCAGAGGTGACTGCCCATCCTGCACAGGCACCACACACCTGCCCCATCTCTCTTTCCACTCATGGAAGACCTCAGTCGCCAGCATCCAGTTGGGACATCATCCTTGATGCCCTGACCTCACCTCACACCTCCCCTCTGTTGTAATTCCACTCTCTGACAAGATCTAAGTGATGGGCCCAAAGTATAACTCTGACCACTTAGCTGAGGTCCCACCCACCTGTCTGGGCGATGACATTCAGATCCCTTACCAAGTGCAGAATGTCTGCCACTCTGTTCACTTCTCCAGACTCGCTCTTCCATATGTACCACACACGGCCCGAAGACCCCAGGTCCCCGAGCTCCCAGTCTCTGAGCCTCCACTTACCGGAGGTCTATGAATGTTTGTCTCATCTTACAGAGGCCAGGAGAGACTGCGCTCCCCCCCTGAGGTCACACACCTGGTGAGCCACATGCTGGGTGCTGGATTCTCACCTGTGAGATGCCACGGGCACCTGGGCTTTGCCAGAACCTCTGGGGTT
Source organism: Equus quagga (assembly GCF_021613505.1). Lineage (NCBI taxonomy): Eukaryota > Metazoa > Chordata > Mammalia > Perissodactyla > Equidae > Equus > Equus quagga. The sequence goes on along the minus strand of NC_060282.1, from coordinate 1,905,546 downwards.
TGGGCTTCAGGGCTTCTGGGTGAGGGGCCAAGGGTCTGCAAAGCCACCAAAGCGATAGTGTGCAACTTTTCTGAGCAACAATTTTACTTGATGCTGCTTTAAAGCATTGTTTTCTTATTAAGCCAAGCATGAGCATCTTGTGGAGAGAGAGGCAACATACACACGCAGTTTTAAGATAAAAATAGAGACTTCAAAGATCTTTCACATTTGTGATAGGCTGCTTTGGGCTGTCACTTCCTTCCAACTTCCTTCACCCTAAAGACCCCTGGAAGGAATTAGTCATTCCTCAGTGGAAGACTCTGGAAGCCTGCCAGGTGCTATCTTGATTATGTTCCTTCTGAACAACCCATAGGGGCCCTTCGATGCATGGGGTGTGCCTGCCTGGGGGCAGCTGCTGAGGAATGGAGGGGAGGGCATGTAGGATGCAAGAGGTGTGGTAGAGATAGTGGCAGCACAAATGAGGGGCCCTAGGTGCCAGAAGAGCAGAGGGCCCAAGCATCCGCACCAAGGGGGAGTCGGAGACAGCAGCTATGTATGGTCCTCCCGCCGTCCAGCCCCAAGCAATCCCAGAGGGTGGCAGGCGCCAAGATGAAGGCTGTGGCTCTGTTGGCTGCACTGCTGTGCCGGGAGAAGGGGTGAGGTGAGACTCGGGGGGCACCCCACTTCCCAGCCTCATCTTGTCCACTCCTAGCCACATGTCCTCCAGTTTACTTTCTGACCCCCCACTGGGCTCACCTGATCTCCTCCTCCAGGGCCCTGGCGACCCCTCCCCCAGGTGGTCTTTCCCAAGCTCCCCCGCCCACCCTGCCCCCTCCCTGGAGCAGCCTCGATCCTTTGCCTACGTCTCTCCAGGCTTCTGGAACCTGGGCTGCACGTCAGGACCTGGCTCCTTTCCCCGTCACCGCCAGGAATCTGGGCTTCCACACCACTGGGGGACCGATGCTGACCTCCCTTCTGTGCTCCCCCGCCCCCGACAGCCTGAGCCTTAAAATGCCACAACTGCACTAACGTCAATGGTGACACGTGCTCCGGACCAACAGACTGCCTGGACAATTCCCCAGTCTGCATTTCACATGTAATAAATCCCTCACCGCCCTCCTCCTGCCTGGCAAGGTCCTCCTAGAAGCCGAGAAGGTGAAGTGGGGCCTGAGATGCTATGCAATGTTGGGGGTGCAGGGTGGGGATGGGGATACAGGGAGAGGGAGTGGGGTTACTTGCCCTCCTGGGAAGGTGGCAAGCCTGGCTCTATGAGGAAAGCCTGAAGTCAGAAAGAATCACTGGGGCTGACTCCCCAGGGGTCCAAATGTGGCTCCATAGCAGGAGCCAGAGCGGGCTGCATGGATGCTCCTTGACCTCGGGTCCAGTCGGGGCTCTGAAGCCCAGCCCCGCCCTCTGGGCACTGTTGGACACGTGCCAAGGAGGGGAGGAGGCCCATGGGCTCTCAGGACTTAGCTCCAGGGTGGGTCCACTTCAGGGTCAGGTGGAAGGTCTGGGTGCCGCCAGCGGACCCCACAGCCTCTGGATGTTTCTTCCATGTGACAGGCATCAAAAGCCAAGGCAGGGAGTACACCGTGGCAGCAAAGGGGTGCGTGGGCCCCTGCGATGAGCTCGTACCCTTCCAGGCCCAGACTTCCATCCAGGAGGTGCCCATGCACCTCCACCCTGACTGCTGCAGCACCGCCCTGTGTGATGGGGCCAGGGGCCTGGTCACCCCGCTGAGGGTCTTTCTGTGACCCAGAGATGTGAGAGATGGGTGAGGCAGCACAACTCAGGGCCCGGACCCCCAAGCACCTGTCTCCGTCTGGTTGTGCGTGGGCGACACGAACTAAAGACAGAGCACAGAGTAGGCCAAGACCCGGGCATAGCTGTCAGTCTCCTGGGAGCCCTCTGATCAGAGGCCCTCATCTACTCAAACTAAGTCTGCAAGGCTGACCAGGCACCCCACGCCAACGCCCCGACACAAAGGAGCCTGCTGGTGGTCTGCCCTGAGCCCTCGGGGTCTTGCTGTGTCTGGGTGCCCTCCCTGGGTCTTCTGTCATCAGTGCCAGCCCTGCCTTCTCCTTGGAGGAGCTGCTTGCCCTGTTGCGCAGAGGAGACCTTCTCTTCCCCTGGACCCTGGCCAGGCAGTGGTGGGAGTGGAGAACTTCGGGCCTCACTTACACGCCAGAGCCCTGGGGCGTCAGGCTGTGCCCTGCCCTCGCTGTGCAGTCTCTCGTCCCTGTCCAGAGCCCTGGGGCGTCAGGCTGTGCCCTGCCCTCGCTGTGCAGTCTCTCATCCCTGTCCAGCTCCCTCGCCCCCTCACCCCATCCCCAGGAGTGCCTCTGGAATAAATGTCATGCAGGTGAGCCCTCATCTCAGGGTCTGCTTTGAGAGAACCAGAACTGAAACCCAGCCACATGCTCCACTGTGGCCCGTGGCCCGTGGCCCCGTGGCCTGCAGGCTGTGGAGAGTGGGAGCGCATGTGCTCACTCCTGTGGGATTCCAACCTCTGTTTGGGGAACAACTCCTCTCGCCTTGTAGAACCATTAAACAAAACCGCAAAGCATACAATTATTGTGGAACTGGGGTGGCCAGACAGGAAGTGCTCGGAGTGTGAGAGGAGGCATGGGTCAGGTGGCCCTCTGGGGAGAAAGCCAGGGCAGCCACAGGCCAGGGGGCAAGGATTTGGGCAGGCCAGAGCACTAGGCGGCCTGGTAGCCTCCTCCTCCTTCTTAGGCAACGGGGACAAAGCCCCCAGCAGCTTCTGCTGCAGCTTCTCAGGGACCAGAGGAAGGACCCTGGGCAGGGCTGGCCTCTCCCAGGCACGATGCTTCCCTGGACTCCATCAACCAGAACTCAACCTTGTGGTTGGGGGTTCTTAGCTCTTCAGAAAGGGTTTAATGAGCTCATTCCCCAACACTTACTGAAGCCTTTTGACCATAAGGAACTGGAGGTACGTGCCCCCCGTGCCGAGCCACGTCAGCATCCACGGGCTCCACCGTGATGGGTGTCTTTTTGATTCACAACCCGGCTGCAAAGCCAAGGGTGGCTGTGGAAGGTGGGAGGGTGTTCTGCATGGACCCCGGGCACCGACCCTGAGTCGGGCTGCCCCCTACACTGCTGGGAGAAGCGGGGCCCTTCCAAAGACCCTGCTAAAGGTCAAGGGAGAAGTAACTGGGGGCAGGTCGTTCACCACCTTGTCTCGTTTGGACCTGAAACCATCCCCAAGAACCAGGCGCCATTGTCATTCTGCTTTTTGTGGAAAAGGAACTTACAAGGTCTGTGTACTCGGCAGCTCGGGCTGCCGTGGCAAGCCCCACAGCCTGGGCGCTTCAACACAGAAGCCAACTGTCTCCCAGTCCTGGAGGCTGGAAGTCTGAGACCCAGGTGTCAGTAGGGCTGGTTCCTCCTGAGTCCTCTCTCCCTGGTTTGTAGACGGCTGTCTCCTCCCTGTGTCCTCACATGGTCATCCCTCTGTGCGTGTCTGTGTCCTAAACTCTTCTTATAAAGACACCAGTCAGACTGGATCAGGGCCACCCTAGTGGCCTCATTCTACCTTAATCACCTCTGCAAAGGCCCCATCTCCAAATGAGTTATATGCTGAAGTCCTGGGGGTTAGGATCACCATATGATTTTAGAGGACACAACTTAGCCCATCACAGCCTAGCAGCAAAGGAGGAGCAGGGTAAACCTGTGACTGTGGCATGCACTGGTCATGTCACACACTGCATGGAAATCTGGAACAGCTGACTAAAGGCAGGGCAGGAGCACCAGCTCAGAGGAGATACTGGGAAAGTATGTGTCCCAGTGCTGTCTTGGTGCTCTACCCTGGAAGGTCCAGGAACAAAGGGGCAGAAAAAGCAGGGCCTCACTCACCACCACTCCCAATGATCCATGCGGTGCTTTGTGCTCTGTACCCACACCTCCAGGATCTGAGGTGTTGGAGGTCGCGGTCCCCAAGGGGGGCATGCTGTCACCAGGATACAGAATGTTGGTCCCATTGAGCTCCAAGCTGAGGCCCTGTGGATCCCCTGTGTCGGGACAAGGAAGGAGGCCGCTTGTGCACAATGGGGACAGGAGGAACACATGTGCAACCCTGTGATGTGTGTGGGCCTTTGTGAGTAAAGAACTTCACCTTACCCAAAGGGGCTCTGGTCTCTGCCCTCAGCTCTGGGAGGTCGACGCCAAGCCCTTGGACTTGTGTCCAGTGTCCCTGTTTTCCTGGGACCTTGGCCCACACAATATCAGCTCAACTTCCTGGGGGGCTGGAGACTGAGGTCAGCTGTGTGGGCAGCCAATGAGGTCTATGTGACAGAGGCCCCGATAAAGACCCTGGACACAGGCTGGGGGCTTCCCTGGTTGGCTACACTCCGTGCATGCTGTCACATCGCTGCCAGGGGAGCTAAGGCTGCCCAGGAGTCCATGGGGAAAGGACAACTGGGAGCTCCGTGTCTGGGCACTCCTGGGCCCCGTCCTGTGCGCCTCTTCCATGGCTGAGGCCAGTCTGCTTCCTTTCCCTGAAATTAACCATGAGTGTGACAGCTCTCATGAGCTCTGGGAGCCCTTCTAGAGAATTATTAAACCTGAGGGTGGTCTTGGGGACCCAGACTCTGCAGCTGGTGTCAGAAGTGAGGGGGTTGTGGGGTCTGCTTCCTAACTTCACAGCTAACAGAGCTCGTACCACCTGCCTCTTACAGTGGACGTGAGGATCTGTAAGATGAAGGATGGAAAGAAGGTATAACGTGCCTATCCCACAGTGAGGAACAAATGAAAACGAACAACAGTGAAAGTAGGGAGCCTGCCATTCCCATTTCAAAATGCTGACCCACTGCGGGCCTCAAGCTCCCGTTGTGGTCCATTCCTGCAGGACCTTGCCATCAGAGACCCTAAATTGATACGTGTCAAATGCTATCAGGCTGACAACTCTTCATAGTGAAATCCGAAAGATAAAGAGTCCAAGAAATTACTCCGAGTAGGTGAGATGCAGGCACTGGAACCCTCCGAATCTGTAAGAATCTTTAACCATTCAGCCCAAGTCCCATGTGGCAAGCAGGATGCACAGTGGGTGGTCCAACCTCCCAGGCATGGCCTTCCTCCCCAGCCATGGACAATGAGGCTCCAAGAGGCTAACTTCCCCAGCAATGCTCCAAAGTCTGCCTATCTAGACCCCCTACACAAGAACACCACATCCTAAGGTAATTTGCCCGGGGAAAGAGTGGGGCCAGCAGAGGAGGGCGGGAGAAAGTGTCGGGTCTAAAGTCTTGCCTGATTTGGAGAGCTGAGTTGAGTTCAGCCTAGGACAGCGAGATTCAACAGCCTCTCCTACCCTCTTACACTCCATCCATCTCTAACTGGCTAGCAACCCTGGTGGTGGAAGGAAAGCATTAAGAAGTGACAAGACACACACACTTGTCTGTCCCAGCCTGACAGAGACCCCAGTGCAAAGCAGGAAGAATGTGTGTGGCTGACCCCTGGCCCCTGGTTCACCCATTAGCTCAAGCTGGCGTGACAATCACCAGCCCGCGCAAAGGGACGGCCAGGCAGCTATGTCAGACTCCAGGCAGTGTGAGATACAAGGGGCACCTCTGTCTGCTCCTTGAACGCTGGCCGCAGCCACAGACAGGTGGGCTCTGGGAGTCCACAGGGAATGAGAGCAGATCCGTCACACCCTTGGCAGCAGACACGCCAGCTGCGGGGAGCACACACATCATGCATAACACCTCGACCCCAAGTCCTCACCTGCAGAGAACCGTGAGCCCGTGGACCTCGGGGTCCTGCTCGCTCATGGGTGGGGCCATGGCAGGAAGATGGGAGGGCATAGGAGGGCCCTCCCTAGAGACCCTGGGGCTGCATCCTCCCGGCCACCTCTTCAAGACGGGGAGCAGGACTCCCTGGCCCTTCTTCCCACCCAGGGCCCAGATGCTGGGACAGGGTGGGGCAGACCAGGCTCGCGGCTCCCTCGAGAGCAGAGAAGAAAGAGCACTCACTACCTGGGAGTCCTCCCCTCGACCAGGCAGTGCGTCCACTTCCACCAGACACACGAGGCGGGGGCCCCTGCTCCATTCTCTGATTGCCACAAGGGCAGTTAGCCCAGCTCTGGGCTCTCTGAGTCCCACAGGATGTCCCCTTGTCCCGCCCCCTGCCTCTTTCCACCACGCTGGGTGGACGGAGAGGACCAGTAAGCCAGGAGCCCATGCCGGGAGCTAGAACTGTGGGGCACGAGGCACCCTCACATCTGGTCACGCCCGGGGTCCTGGGCTGAGGGCAGCCTGCAGCCTGGTGGGTGTGGGGAGCTCGGGCAGGAGGGGCCTGGCAGCAGGGTGTGTCCTGTCTGGCTGTTCCCCTTGCACATCCTCACAATGGCCTCACACACTCCCCACCAATGCCCACAATACCCACTGGGTCATCCCAGCACACTCCCTGACATGGCTACTAGGGACACAGGCTTTAGGGACCCCACAGCCTGGGGAGAAACTCACAAGGGCCATTCCAGGCCCAGGGCAGAGGGCAGGGTTGGCAGGCATTGGTCACGGCAGTGGTGTCCCTCTGGGCACTGTGTCAGATGGTGATTGTGCGGAAGGAGGGCTGGGACCGCCACAGGAAGCGCTGTTCAACGTGCACCCATCCCTGTAGAAACCGCCTGAGCGTCCCTGCAGGTGGGACTGCCCCGTGCCTGCTCATGACCCGACTCAGCTCTCACGGCCAGGCCTTCACCGGCTGACCGGCCCATCGGCCTGTGTCTAGCACTGTGCAGTGGACACACTATTCCAATTGCCTGGCTGCACACACACTGATGGGGGCTGCCAGACACCCGGGCACCTTGAATCTACCCGTCTCCTCACCTGGCGACGGGTCCTGACAACCAGAGATGCCGCACATCCCCCCCCCCCACCACCCCCTGTCCCCCCCCCCCCCCAGTGCCGCCCCCCACCAGGCACTCAGGCAGAAGAGGCATCCTGTCTCAGCCACAGGTGCAGTTCCCAGGACCATCGTGGCCTGAAAGGGATGGTTCAGTCTCAAGGAGCCGTGTGTACTCCAGGCCGCGGGAGGCTGCTGAGGCAGCAGCCACCAAGACCCCTTTCCCCACAGTGGGGCGTCCTCACCTCCTGGGCTGGAGGCATGGCTGAGGAAGAGCTCTGGCTTTGTTGAGAACAAGGCCCTGGTATGCGCTTAGGGTCAGAGGGCACCCACAGCCTAGTGTAGGGCTGCGGGAGAGGTTGTGAGAGGTGGGAGAGGGGAAGACCCGGAGGAGAGCGGATGCCACGGAGCCCCACCCTGTGGGAAGGCGGAGGATGTCTCATAAACGGAGTCTGTGGCGGGAAGCCCCCGTTTCTTCACGGAAGTGTCAGCGCAGGCTCCCTGCTCACGTGCCTGGCTGCGGGGTCCCCTTGGGGAGGTGCCGCTTCAGGGGCTTCAGATCAGGGGGAGAGCCAGCTACACCCCAGTGAGGAGTTGACTAAAAACTGCTTTTTATAAAACAGATACACGGTTCAGGGGAACAAGAAACTGACCAAGGCTGTGAATCTGGGCCTGGAGGGGCGAGGCCAGCAGAGGGGCCTAGGACACATTTATTACCTCCCAGAGCCACCTAACTGTGACAGCCCCGGGAGACCAGCAGAATACAGTACCCTGGACAGCAGCAAGGATCCCCAGCAGATACTTCCCCAAGTCTCATTGTACCCAGTCTCTCCTGGCATCTCTCCAGTGGGAGGTGGGGCTCGGAAAGGAGAAGCATCAGGCCTGAGGTCACACAGCATGTCGGTGGCTCCATGGGACCTGGCTCCAAACTCCTAATTCTGCAACTCTTGAACATTCCTGAGGCTGGTCCCACTGCCAGCTGCTGAGATGGGCACCCAGATGCTGGCGATGGCACTGGCGCAGAGATCTATATTACAACAGGAGGCCGTGGAGCAGGTCAGACTCTCCTGGAAGCCAGGGCAGATGTAAGCACATAATTCACGACTATCGCTTCCTCCTGCCTGGGGGAAAACACAGGGCAGAGGGCTATTTACTGAGACCTGGGAAATCCACTCCTTGTCCCACTGAGCAAGCCCAGGTCTCCCAACAGCCTGTCCTGGCCCTTCCACATTATTCTCCCACCTTATAGAAATGCACACAAGAGCTAAGTGGGGTCAGGGCTCAGAGTGTGAGCAGGGTCAGGGCTCAGTGTAACTAGGATCAGAGTTTGCCTCCTCTCCCCCACTTTCCGTCTTCCTTTCTGGGCAGCCTTTACCCTCCGTTCAATAATTATAACAAATGTCCAATTTGAGTGTTTCCTGTGCCACACAGAGTGTTGCGTGTCCCACATGGACCCTCGCATTCCCTCCTCCTAGGGACCTCAGGATGGATTCGACAGGCCGGTTCCCATTTTGGAAGGAGCAGACTGAGGACCAGGTGGTTACAGCAGTTCCCTGATGCATCACTGGAAAGGGGGTGCTTCTCAGACTCCTCTGATCTCTCCAGCCACTCCCTGCCCTCCTGCTAGAGGACAGAGTGCCAGGCCTGTGTGCTCCACAGGGGCGCCTCGGCCACCTGCCCACCAGGAGGGAGGCACTCTCTGTTCCAGGTGGTCTGGGAGTAGCAGGTGTTCTTTTTGCAAGACGTGGGCTGAAAGCAACTCCCTGTGGCAGAGGTGCGCTCCTAACACCCCAGCACCTGTGTTAGGGAGACCCAGCTGGTCAGAGGCCAAGGCTGTTCCTGCCTGACCTGCCACACCACAGCCGCCTTGGAGTGGGCCTGGTGTGGGGCTGACAGCACCTCCCCGGCTAGCTCTTTGGGAAGCACCAGCTTGCCAGGCACCCCTCCCTCTGCCGGCACAGGGAGCCCACACACAGACTCAGCAAGGAAGCTGCTCAGATGCAGGGCCTGTGGCTGCTTTCTGGTGAGGGCCCCAGAAGCCCTGAAGGCGGGAACTCTGAGCATCCAGAGGTCCAGGTAACAGAGGATCCTGGCCCCTTGGCCCCCTCGCAGCATCTCTGGGGAAGTCCACCAGCCCAATGGAGAGCAACTCTGAAGAAGCAACAGCAGGCTCAGCGGCATCACTGAGTGAGTTCAGGAGACACAGAGGGGGTACACGTAGGTTGGGGCTGGAAGCAGAACTGGGGAACCCAGGCGTCGGTCCTGTTCCCAGCTCTGGCTGCCTTTTCCATGGGACCTCCGACAAGTCCTGACGACTCTGTGCCCTGGCTTCCCCCACTGGACAGCAGAGGGCCCCTCCAAGCTGGGTCAGCTCGCAGCTCTCTGAACAGCAACCAGGGTCCTCAGGGACCGTGAGGACCCAGAGCAAGGATGCCCATTGGTTCATCTGGCCAGGCCAGCAGGAGCAGAGGCTGCAGTCAGAGCAGGATGTGGTCCTTATTGCCCGGGCAGGGCAGGCAGGCAGGTGGTGTCCCCGTCCAGAGCGCAGGGGTCTGACCTAGACCAGTCAGCTCGTCTTTGTAGGACCCTCTCCAGCTGTGACTCGGGTGGGGCAGTTGTGGCCCTCATTTACTCCTGGCTCTTCTTCCAAACGTGTTCACCACCCGAGTTGCGATCAGAGCACTAACTTCCCCAGGGATTTCCACCCTGCTCTCCAAGTGCCCGTGGTTGCCCAAGCCCCTGGCCCTAGCACTCCAGGACCTCCCCTCTCCGGCCCCTGCACACACCCCCTCTTTCACCCCTCCCTCCACCCAGCAGCCATCCACGACAAGGTGCAGAGAAGTGGGACCCAGGCTCGTCATCTGTCAACTGTGATCGCGACTTCTCGGGAGAACAGATGGGTCTCTCCAGCTCCGGCTCTCTCTAGACATCTGTATCATTTCACAGCATCGCTGGAGTTTTGCTGGGTGACATTTCAGTGTGGCTGGGGAATGTGTTCAGGTTTTACTTTATGATCTTCTCTAAGGCTTGTTTTTAAGTGAAGTCTTATCTCTTCAGCCCCACAGTCAGCCACGTGGACGTGGGGCCAGGTGGGCAGCCATGGGACACCAGGTGGCCCAGGTGCAGCCTGCTTGGCTGACCCTCCTCTCCACGGCCACCCCTCTGGCTGTCCTGCCCTCCCTGTAAGTTCAGTGACACCAGAGCTGCTGCCCTGCTGGCTGTCCCTAGAGGCGTGACACTTAAGAACCAGAACCTCAACAGGAGGAGAAGGAGCAGCCCAAATTCAGAGTCCGCGGCCATTCCGCCTGGGGTCCAGTGGGAGGAGAGAGCACGAGGTGCTGTCAGAGCGATGGGTCTCAGGGCACCCCGGCCCCGGCCCGGCCCTGCGAAGAGCCCAAGGGTCCAGGCCGGGTCCCAGAGGCTGCGGCACCAGCCCCTTCCCTGGGTGCCCAGGGACTCACCAAGGTTGACGAACACCTCGTTGGAGACGCAGACCTGGTCTGTGGAGTTGCACACGGTGGGCTCGCATGACACCGGGCTGGAGACTTTGAAGCACTGGTAGCAGCTCAGCTTCAGACCTGTGGGGCGGCCACGGGCCTGGGTGGAGCGGGCTGCGCACCTGACCCGGGCGCGAGGCGCGCCTCCGAAGGCACGTGTAAGAAATGCGGCGCAAAGAGCCCCAGCGCCCCTCCGGAGCGCCCTGCAGCCCACTAGAGGCGCGGTCTCGCCCAGCTCACCCCTTACGTGGCTTTGCTGCACCTCCACCAAACTCCGCAGACACCAGCAAAGCCCAGAGGCCTAGAACCAGCCTCTGATGATGCCAGACGGCTCAGCCTGAGGGGGTGGGGTGGAGCAGAGAAGGAGGCTTCACCCCAGCACATCCCGGACTCCCTGAGCCACAGCTCCCCTCCCCTCGGTGGTCCCGCCTCCCTGGACCCTCCTCATTCCATGCCCTTCAGATCCTGGTTCTCTCGGGACCCTCCTCCCAGCCCCTCCCCTCCGCCAGGCTGCAGGGAGCTGGGCCCTTTGAGGAGAGACAGCCCGGGACGGGAGGGTGTAGGGGCCTCCCAGCCCCTCCTCAGCAGCTCCTGCTCTGGGCAGGGTCCCCTGGGCTCCCTGAGGACGGCAACCTCAGCCTCTAGCCACCTCCTACTGGAGCAGAAGCGGGGCAGGGACTGCATCTCCCCTGCCCGTCCACCCCCTGGGCAGCCTCAGCCCAGGTCAGCTCTGATGGCCCTTCTAGCCCTGTGACAGACCATGTGCAGCAAGGCTCCCCCCCACCGTTGGCGCCGCGGGGACTTGGGATCAGGTTGCGTCCCTGCCTCAGGGGCACTCGGATGGCTGAAACAGAGACGTTCCTTCCCTGAGGGGTAGCAGGAAGTGGTCTGATGCTGGAGGTGGAGGAGAGGGCCGGAGGGCTTCAAGGGGGAGGAGGGATCATTGGAGCTGGAGAGCAGGTGACGTGTGGACAATGAGGTGAAGCAAAGGCAGCTCAGTGGGTGAACGTCCTGAACCAGGCGGCAGCAGGAACCCAGGAAAGTACCGCTCAAGGGCCAAGTGGGGGGAGGAGGAGGGAGGGGGAAATGAAGGGGGAAGAGGAGAAAGGAGGAGGAGGAGGAGAGGGAAGAGAGGAGGAAGGCGGGGCAGAGGAACAGGGGATCAGGTCACCGCACCTACTGTTGAATCTTTGCATTCTTTCTCCAGTGCTTGGAGTGACTTTGAAACCAGCAAGCAGTTAGCCATTGATGATTAAGTAGCTAGGAACTAAAGGTTTTTTCCTTTTTGCAATTACTGAGTTTTTGCAATTACAGCTTTTAGCTGTTTGACCCGCCCATTGTTAACTGGCCGCTTAGGCAATACGCTGACTCCCACTAGGCTCCTGTGGATGACAGCACCCTGGAGCCTGGGTCACCGTGGTAATGGGCGTGTGAGCTGTTCTTCAGCAATTAGAACCCCTTTGTCCACTTCAGGCCGGTTGAGACCACCAACCCCATCAACTGGGCCCGCGCAGATGTCCAACAGGCGACATTTTGACATCAAGAGACTAAAAACTCCACCTCAGGTTCCGCTAATGCCACTATTTTGTGAGCATGGGTCCTATGAAGAGGCGTGGAGTCTGACTATGCTTGCACAGATCAACAATTCCCTCACCTCTCCTCACCTCCAATCACCTCTCTCCACATTTCAGACCACCTTGCCCCCATCCCATAAATGTCCCTGAGTCCCCATTTTCGAGGAAGCGAATTTGAGACTCATGCTCTCGCTTCCTCACATGGCTGCCTTGTGAGTAAACTCTCTCTCTCTGCTGCAATCTCCTCCTCTGGGTGTTTGGCTTTGCAGCTGGGTGGCAGGCAAAAACGAACCTGGCGCGGTAACAACTTTCCCACTCCCCTGTGTGAGGAGGTGTGGGAGGCCAAGGAGGAGGGAGGAGAGCCTGAGCGTCGGTGGGCACCTCTACCCAGGTGGCCTCTTGGCCCTGAGGGACTGCGGGCATGCTTGTCCCACCGGCCACGGCTCTGTCCACCTCAGGGCACCGGGCTGTGCTGCCTCCAGGACCTGGGAAGGTCTGGGCCCCTGCAGAGCGGCTGGAGCCTGAGAGCCTGGGCTGCACAGGGCCTCACCCTTGTCTGCATGCTGCTCTTCTCCTCAGCTCCGCCCGGGGTCGCATGCAGCTCCTCTCGTCCACTCCACCCAGAACCACACGCGTGGCTCCTTTCCTTCTGCCCGGGGCTGCCGCCCACTGCAAGGTTGGGTTGCATTTTGGAGACTGACGTCCTCAGCTCCTGCCAGGCTGCCTCCTTCTCCCGTGGCTGAGTCCCTCGGGACCGCTGACTGTCCCTGTGGTGGGCCCACGGGGTCTACCAGGGAGTTTAGATGCTTGGGCCCGTGGAGTTTCATTTCCCAAGTCTCCCCGCCTCGTAGGGCTGCAGGCAGAGTGTGGGGCCTTCCCCTCACAGCGCAGACCCGGACCCCTCCCCACCCAGCTCCTCCGCTCAGTCCCCTCCTTTCTTCTTGTTTTCAGAGCCCACTGGCTGACACGTTCTCACTGGGCCCTGGTGCCCAGGAACGTGTCCTCAGGGGAACCAGCCTTAAAGAGGAGAATCCAGCGACACTTGTTCCAGCCCAGTGAGGCTCACTCGGGGGAGGCTGGGGCTGTCACAGTGGGTGCAGGGCCCGCTGCAGCGGGCGAGAGCTGGGGCTGGGCCCTGAATACAGCAGGGGCAGCGGGGCTGACAGCCAAGGAGCAGTGGGGGCGGGGCGTGGAAAGTACTGAGAGGAAACCTGGGGGCGGTTCCGGGTAAACCAATTTGACAGGATTCTTGCTGAAGGCAGCAGGATGGCCAGACCTCACCTGGGGGGTGGGGGACGAGGAACCGGATCAGATATCCAGGGCTGGGGTTCTCTCTAAAACTGGATTTACAAGGAAGGGCACAGCTGGGCCCCGGAGGAGGTTCCGGAGATGACTAGAGGTTGGTCAGGCACAGATCTTTGTCACCAGACAGCACGCAGCTGACGACGCAGCATGGAGTCCGCGCCCTGAGGGCTGGGGCAGTGGTCCAGGGTGGGGCCTCGCCCCTCTGGGGGTGCCGTCACCCCCTCATGACCTCACCTGGGACCAGTCAGTTCTAAGGGCCCGATCTGCGCCCAGGTGTGGGCAGGAAACGCTGCCCTGTCCCCTGACCCTCCCCGTCCCCTGTCCTCCACAGCTGTCCCCAAAGGTGCCCTCAGCTGGGCGTCAGGCGTTCGCATAGCCTTCCGCACCGTATCCCGTCAGTCCAGTCTTCCCCCGGTTCCTTCTTTCTCTGGTCCTTCCTGACTTTGTTTGCTCAGTCACAGCCTTGGAGCACCTGCGATGAGCAGGCAGGGGCCGCCGGATCTGGGCAGGCAGGTGCTGCCACCCGGCCCTGCCCTCAGGGCCCCAGCCAGAGGCGGGTGAGTGGGAAGACAGAAGGGGTGGCTAGTGGTTGGGAAAGGCCGTCCCTGACCCTGCCGTGACTGCTGCCCGCCACCTCCACCAGTGGCCACCGGTCCACCTGGTGATCCAACCAGCAGGACTGTCCCTGCTCCCTGTCTTGCCTGGAGCACGTTCTAGGGATCCGCCTAGCAAGGCACAACCTCCATGGGGTTGGTGGGCCCGGCGGGTATGGGACTGAAGAGGTTCATTCACTGCATCATGTGTTTCCTCAGCTGTCCATTCATGCTGTCATCACATTGAACATGAAGCTGGGGCTGTGAAACCCACAAAGCCGACAATCGGAAGGATGGTGGTGCTGGATGCAGGTGTGAGAAAGGGGCCTGGGCAGGGGTGGGGGTGGGTGGCAGGCACGGCTGTCCCGGGAGGAGCGGGGCCGGTTCATCTGGAGCAGGGCTGATCGCACGCTGTCCTGGCCACACAGGGGGGACGCGCTCAGGTCACACCGCTGTCAGCACCCCCGCACAGGAAGTGGCCATCCTCCCAGGTGACCACTCTTTCTCTGGCACTGAGCCAGGGACGTCAGCGGGCACACTGGGCAGCGATCGCTCGACTTCCAGCTGCCCTCCCGACCTCATTTCTGATCTCGCTTGTGAAGGAGCTGCTGGGAAGCTGGTTCCTGGAGGCGATGGGAGTGGCTGGGGACGTGAGGAGGCAGAAGGCTCAGAAGCAGGCGGGGAGGGCAGGGCACTACGGGGAGGGGAGGAGGTCCACCTGGGCCTCCTTAGACCCGGCACACGGGTGCCTGAGCTTCCACGGTCCCTGGCACCAGGACGGGGCCCCACCACCCCGCCTCTGCCCCAGCCCGGCGATGGGTGGGTCCCTCGGGTCCCAGCAACTGCCACTGTCATGGTCCCCAAGCCGAGTGTGTTCATGGTGTTGGTGTGTGGCCTTCGCCCCGAGCCCGGACAGGAACTGCGGGAGTTCGGGCCTTCTCGGGCATGGGAGGAGGGCAAGCCCACCTGGCTCATGGCTGTGACCCGCCACTGGCCAGCCTCAGGTGGCACAGACAATGAGTCCCTTGTGGGATGGGGCATTTGGTAAAACTCAGCTCTGCTCCCGGTGAGTATTCTCTTACCCACACGGCTGCGCCCCAAAGAGGCCGCTCTGCAGCCCCCACTTGTCAGCTGAACACTGAGAGGAAAGAGCTCTCACTCCGAGCAGGCAGGGCCCGGCCTGTGGTTCTTGCTCCCCGAGAGGCCAGCCCATGGGTGTCAGCCCCGTCCCTGCCTGGGCCTGCACATGACTGCCCCCTTTGTCCCGAGACAGGAACAGCAGGGAAAGACAGCGGCCTGCCAGACCCTGCTGAGGCCAGACACCGCTGGGGAAAGGTCCCTGCAGGTGGATCCCCTGGGCTTCTGGCTCTGCCAGGGCGTCCACTGGGTCCTGGTGGCATTGACACTCGCTCCAGGTGTGACCCTGTGCATCCTGCTGACCTGGCCACACCGTCCAGGCCCCGCACAACCATCTTCGGTTCCTGTTTGGGTCCCGAGCTCATTGCATTGCACGACAGCACTGGGTTCACAGCCCAAGCTGTGCATCAGTGGGCCCATCCTGGACGTGCAGGGGACTCTCCAGGCCCCATTTCATCCTCAGGCCACAGGGTGCTGGAGCGAGCCAGCGGACAATTAAAGGACAGGCCCAGACAGCTGACGAGGGGGACAAGAGGACCCCCACCGGACCGCATATCTCGGGCAGCCATCTGAGTCTCATGCGGCTGCACGGCGAAGGGCACTTCTCACTGACCGCACCATCCACCCTGCCATTGGCCGGCACCCTTCCTTCCAGGCACTGACGCCGCGGCCTCCGTGGGAGACCCTGCAAGGGCCTTCTGGCCCCTCTGCCCGTTTCTTAAGACTCAAACAGATGGGAAACTAAGACGGCTATTAAGCGGCTATGTGAACCCATTTGAGAATAGTTTAGAAATTCAGGATTTGGTGCTGATCAATTCTGGAACAGGACGGATTCACATAGAAATGTGTTTCTGTTAAATGCTCCGTCCTTGGGTGACGGAAGTTCGAGATGAAGAGAGCAAGCAGTTCTCTTAGTAACGTGGAGTTTGACGACCGAAGGGGACACACTGATGACAGCACTAGGCCTGGCGCTGGGGGAGGCCGAGAGGGGACACTCACGGGCTGTATCCAGACTTGCTCCTGGAAGCTCTTCCTCCTCCTAAACAAACAGACCAAACCCACACAGGACGAAACACTCCGGTGCTGCCTTTCCGAGCAGCAGCACTGAGTGGCTGGTGAGCCTGGGTCAAGCGGGGCTGACAGGGGGGCCTGGTGGGAGGCCCCAGGGCAGGGGCCCATGATGAAGGCCGCACTGGGAGCCCTGTGACCCTGCCGGTCCATTTCATGTCCTGACATCCCAGCTTCCGTGTGTCCGGGGGTACCCCACGTGCCCTGTGGGACTGTGTTTCTCCTGTGAGACTGCATTTCTCCCATGAGACTGTGTTTCTCCCGTCAGAACTCTGCCCAGCCCTGGTGCCATGGGCTCAGCCTCGAGTCACTGGCCAGAGCTGGCCACCTGAGCTGCTGCGTGGCACAGGTGAGGACGATGCAGGCGGAGTTCTCTGAGGTAGACCCGGTGGGCTCGGCGTCATCTCTCCCTGCCATGGTACTGATGAGATGCACAATTGAGGTCCACGCTCCAGGCTGGCCCCATCGGCATGCTGGGAGTGACCTTGATCCTGGACTTGGTCCACTACTGCCTCTGACTGCTTGCCTGGTCACTGTCCCAGCCCCTCAAAGTCCCAGCCATTCGGCTCCGTGATGGGGCAGCCTGTGTCTCACTCAGGTCCCGAGAAACCGAGGAGTGGAGTCAGGTCATCCGGCTGCAGGCAGGACCCCTGTGTGTGCTTTCAGCTACAAAGACTCTCCCAGCAGGCGGGCCTCGGGGCCAAGTGCCCCCACAGCTGACGTGGGGCTTGGTGGAGCACTGCAGCCTCTCAGGGGCATCAAGGACGCAGGCCCCCAGCCACTACGCCCCGACACACACCTGCAGGCCCAGCGCAGGTGCCACTGGCCTCCCCTCAGCCTGTCCCCGACCTCTGGGTCCTAAAACTGCAGGAGCCCTTGCTCAGAGCTCCCTCCTGGGGAGATGACCCCCCACCCCCACGTCAATCAGACATGCTGTTCCACACTGTTCCACGCAGGGAAACGGAACAGGGGGAGGTGGCACTTCCCTCCACTTCTAGCCTGTGGCTCACACTGTCACAGGAAGCGCTGAAGACCCACCCTTCCCTCCATTTCTGCTCTGGCTCTTGGGCTCCTCCGACCCCCTGACAGCTCAGCTGTCTCTGCAGCTCAGCTGAGCTCCTGGCAGCCCCCACGGACCCCGCGCTAGTGGGGGTTATGACGGTCTTTCAGGTCTCGGGACATGAATGACAGCTCACACCCTCATCCCACAGTTCCTGAAGCGTCTGGTGCCCCCTTGCCTCCGTGGACAGTCCCCTGGGCTAAAGCCTGCGCACCTCTGGGGGAAGGGCTGGGGTCCCTACCCGTGTGCTCCTGTTGTGGTGAGTTCCTTTCTTGCGGGGACCCAGCACCCCCAGCCCATGAGTCCCAGGTCTGAAAACTGGCTGAGGTCCTGAACCCGGGTGAGGGGCTGCGACTTTTTCTTGGGGTGACTGCACTCAGCCTCCCATTTACCGTCTAGACCTCCTCTGCTGGGGCAAACCGCAGCACGAATGGGGAGCTGGGAATGGGGAGCCGGGAACGGTGGACAGTGCTCTGGTGGCTGACCATCCGCTTTGCCCTCAGGGTCGCCATGTTCTACCGTCCCTCTCGGTGGCTCTCTGTGGGGTAGGTCCCTGGACCGCCACCCTGACGCGGGTGGATGGGATAGTTACCGCCCCGGACTCTGGCTGCCGAGCGCTGCCCTCTGTGAGCCAGTGCCGCCACCGGGAGCTCGCGGACACAGCGGCCGTGGTGGTGGGAGGGAGGCTGCGCGGGGGTCCAGGAGCAGGACGCCCCCACCAAGGCTGCTGCTGCTGCTGCTGCTGCTGCTGCTGAGCCCCCCATGTCTCGGCACCGAGACTGGAGCCGCCCGCAGAGCGCCGTCCTGCACGGAGGCCACCAGCCGCCCGTGGGGAGGGTTTGTGCCAGTCCCGCCTTGGGGGGGGGGGGGCGGGTCTTGGTCCTGCTGGAATTGCTGCCTGTTCCAGATACGGGTTTGCTTTGCTTTTTTGCCCCAAGGGCCTCGATCGGCACCTTTCTCTGAGAATCACAGAGCGGTGTGCTGCCAGAAATCTCCTGTGACATCACCTCAGACAAAGGGACAAACTTCACACCCACAGACCTAAGTGTCCCAGGGCTGCTGGAAGGAACTCCGTGCATTTGGCCTACTCACAACACAAGAAGCTCGTGTGCTCACAGCTCTGGAGCTGGAGCTCCAAAATCAGGGTGCCGGGAGGCCGGGCTCTCTGAGGGCCCGGGGACGCTCCTCTGTGGCCCCTTCCAGCCCCTGGGGGTGCCGGCGCTCCTCGGCGCTCCTCGGTTTGTGGCAGCATCACCCCACTCTGTGCCCCATGTTCACATGGTCTCCCCTCTCTGCATGTCTCTGTGTCCCAACTTCCCTCTTCTTACAAGGACACAGTCATACTGGATTTGGGGCCCACCCTAATCCTAATCCCTTGGTCTCTGCAGGCCCACAGTTGCCGAGCAAGGAGGGTGCGATGCAAACGGTGGACTCCTTGTCCGTGTGCCCAACATCATTCCTCGTGCTCTGAGGTGAACTATGTCCCCAGAAGGACGTGCTCAGTCCCACTCCCGGAACCTGTGACTGTGACATTATTTGTGGATAGGGCCATGCACATGGAATCAGGTTAAGATGAGGTCGGACTGTTCTCCATAACTTTACCGTCTGCTGCAACAGAAGGCCTGGCGCAGGATGGGGGGTCCCCGGGGGCCCGGGAAGGGTTCTACTACACGGAAATCTGTGCTGCCCTCTGGATGTTGTGGGGTCCTCCTGCCAATAGAACAGCCAGCAGAAGAAGCGCTTTGTTGACAGGGCTGATTGACGACCTGGGGTTGCCTCTGAATCCTGGTGAAGAGAGGAAATCCGTAGGAAGAGGGGGCGGTAACCGGGCTCTCCTCGGTGCCCCATGCCTGCTGATAGCCTGGCAGGCGGGCGATGCTGGCCGCCACAGGCAGACAAAGGCACCCTGGGGGCAGGCCCAGAGCCCTGGTGAAGGGCTGCATTACTCCTGGCAAAGCATGTCGGGGGAGTCACGAGGGCACCCTCCCCTCCGCCTCCAAGACAGACCCACCCTGCTGTCCCTTCAGAGCCTGCCTCCCCCTCCAAGCCAAGGCCCCCTCCAAGCCAAGGCCAGCCTCTGAGACAGGAAGGAGCACGAGCGAGCGGGCTTTATGCACGGAGCAGAAAGGTGATGACGTTTGGAAATAAATCAACGTAACTCACCGTATTAAAAGACCAAAACGAGGGAAAAACTGTGCGTTCATCTCAATAGACACAGAAAAGCCATTTGACAAATTTCAGCTCAATTCACGATCAAACTAGTACTGGAAAGGAACTCCCTCACCTGGGGAAGGGGCTGTGGGAAACCCAGGGCTGGTGTGGATCTGAAGGCGACAAACTGCAGCTCCCCCCCAGGCGGAGTCGGCGGCTCCATGACGTCCGCTCCTTTCACCAGAGGACTTGGCCAGTCAAATAAGGCAAAGAAAAAAGAACAGGTTTTCAGGGTGGAAAGCAAGACGCAAAACCGTCCTTATTGTGCAGGCCTCGTCATCTACGCAGAGAGTCCAGGGATCTTCACGCAGTTCCTAGGATGCACAGGGGACGAGATCGATAGAAACATTGATTGGATTGCTAGAGTCTAGCAACAAATAACTCAAGACTGAGACTTAACATTCCACGAGACGGCCCCAAAGTGCAGGCTATTAAAGGGAAAGTGGACAAAAAAAAACAAGGGAAGAAAAATTGGGCTTCGTTAAAATGAGAAACTTTGCTCTGTGGAAGCCCGTGTGAAGGGGATGAGAAGATGAGATGCAGACTGGAAGAAAATGTTTGCAAACCACACGCCTGGCAAAGGACTTGTGCCCAGAATGCGGAGGGAACTCTAGGAACCCAACAGTGAAAAACAGACAAATAAGGGGCTGGCCCCGTGGCCGAGTGGTTGGGTTCGTGCGCTCCGCTGCAGGCGGCCCAGTGTTTCGTTGGTTCGAGTCCTGGGCGCAGACATGGCACTGCTCGTCAGACCACACTGAGGCGGCGTCCCGCATGCCACAACTGGAAGGACCCACAACAGAGAATATACAACTATGTACCGGGGGGCTTTGGGGAGAAAAAGGAAAAATAAAATCTTAAAAAAAAAAAAAAAACAGACAAATAAACAGTCTCCTTAGAAAATAGGCAAAAGACCTGGCCCTGAGGAGGGTCTGCCGAGCAAGTGTGCCTGGGAGCATGGTCGGCGTCATCGCCAGGGAGATGAGCACCGAACCACAAGGAGCCATCACCACACAGCGGGCAGAGGAGACAACGTGAAGTTAACCACAAGAACAAATGTAGGGGCCGGCCCCATGGCAAGGCAGTTAAGTTCGCACATTCCACTTCTCGGTGACCCGGGGTTCCAGGGTCAGATCCTGGGTGCGGACATGGCACCACCTGGCAAAAGCCATGCTGTGGTAGGCGTCCCACGTATAAAATAGAGGAAGATGGGTATGGCTATTGGCTCAGGGCCAGTCTTCCTCAGTAAAAAGAGGAGGATCGGCAGTAGTTAGCTCAGGGCTAATCTTCCTCAAAAAAAATAATAAAAGAACAAATGTAGGTAAGGATGCGGAGAAGGCGCACACCGTGCACATCGCTGGAGGGAATGAAAAGTGCACAGCCACTCTGGAAAAGAGTTTGCAAGCTTCTTGGAGAACTACATATACATTTCCCACCTGATCCAGCGGTTGCACTGTTGGGCATTTATCCCAGAGCAACGGAACTTGCGTTCATACAAAAACCTGTGCACGAATGCTTGCAGCAGCTCTGCTGGTAACGGCCAAGAGCTGGGACAGCCCAGATGGCCTTCAGCAGGTGGACAGTTAAACAAACTGTGGTCCATCCACGTCGTGGAACCCTCCTCAGCCTCAAAAGGATCACACTATTGATACACGCAACCTGGATGAATCTCCAGGGAATTCGGCTGAGGACAGAAGCCAGTACCAAAAAGCTACAGACCGCAGGATTCCACTGTTGTCGCATTTTTGAAAAGGCAAGATTTTAGAAACGGAGAGATGAGTGGTTGGCAGTTGGGATGGAGTGGGGCGAGAGGGAGGGAGGTGCGTGTGGTTACGAAGGCAATGGGGGGGGACCTGGTGGTGACGGACACGTTCCGGAGTGTGACCATGGGGGGGATACAGGAACCCCCCCAGGGGATGAAATCATGTAGGACTGAATCCGCTCGCACACAGGGAGTTCACAGGGAAATGGGAAGACAACGGGTGGGGCATCAGTGTCCACACCCTGCTGGACACTGTGCTGGAGCTTTGCCTACGTCCCCATCAGTAGACGCTGAGTGCAGTGTGCGCAGATCTCTCCGCTGTTACTTAAAACTCCAGGCGAATCTACAGTCATCTCAATGAAAATTTAAAAATTAAATCACAGAAAATAAAAAGATCAATGTGATTTAGAATATCATCCAAAACATGAGATACTTAGGAATAAATTTAACAACATGTGTGCAAACAAATCAAAGAAGCCTGAAACGTGTGGAGAGCTTTACACGTCGGCGGACGGGAAGATTCAGTCCTGTTGGGGTTCGCAATCTCCCCACCCGGGTCTTCCTGTCCGCGCCATCTCAGGCAACCCCAGCTGGCTTCTGTGAAGAGATTAATCAGATCACACGATTGGATGAAAATGCAAAAGGGCGGAAACAGCCAAAACAGTTTTGAAAAAGGGGAGCAAAGCTGAAGACAGAACACTACCTGATTTTGAGTCTATCAGACCTGTAACTAAGACAGTGCTGTTTCTATGTATATATAAGACATATATGGGGGTTTTTTTGATGAGGAAGATTGACCCCGAGCTAACATCTGTGCCAATCTTCCTCTATCTTCTATGTGGGACACCGCCACACCACCACAGCATGACTTGATGAGTGGGGTGGGTGTCCGCACCTGGGATCCGAACCTGCGAACTCCGGGCCACCAAAGCAGAGCGTGCAAAGTTAATCCCTATGCCGCTGGGCGGGCCCCAAGGCAGCGCTGTTTTTGACGTAAGGATGGGTGTAGAGATCTACGAACCAGATGGAGGGTCAGAAATAAACCCACACATGTACAGTCAATTGATTTTTACAAAGTCGTCAAGGTGATTCAATGAGGAGACTGTCTTTTCCATAAAAAGTGCTGGATTATTTGGATGTCCACATGGGAAAATAAACCTCCACGCACATCTCCATCTGTGTTCATACACTGGCCCTATTTATCAATAATCTCTGAAAGGGATCTAATACCCAAACATAAGAGCCAACACTACCAAACTTCTAGGAGCAAATATAGGAGACAATCTTTGTGACTTTGGGCAAAGATTTCTTAGATAGGACGCAGAAAGCATGATCTCTAAAGGAGAAAGATGCCAACTAGACTTCACCAGAATGAAGCACTCCTGCTCTTGGAAAGAAAGATAACTTAAGGAAATAAAATTGAATTCCAAGGCCAGAAGAAAATGTTTGCACACATTAAAAAAGAAGTTGTATCTGGAAAACATAAATTGTTCCTATGATTTAATAAAAACAAACTATAATAAATGGGCAAAAGATATGAATAGACACCCCAGCGAGGAACACATTCAGGCGGCAACAGGCGCATGAGAGGATGTTCAGCATCTTCACTCGTTAGGAAAAATGTCAATTAAAACCACGGGGACGTAGCAGGACCGCCTATGAAAGCGGCCAGACTGCGCGCGGCGTCAGCGAGGGTGTGCGGGGCCTGACGCCCACATCTGCCAGCGGAGGCGGGAGACGGCGCAGCCCCTCGGGGAAGGGGTTTGGCGGTTTCATCTAAAGTCAACCATCCTCTTCCCACGTGACCCAGCAATCCCGCTCCTAGGTTTTTACCCAAAAGAAATGAAAACATCCGTCCCAACAGACCTGTGTGCGCACGTTCACGGCAGCGCTGTTCACGCGTCTGTACGCGCACGCGACAGCCTCGCTCCGCGGGGGTAGGAATGACCTACACGAGCGGCACCAACACGGCTGAAGCTCCAAAGCATCACGCCACGTTAAAGAGCGAGGACAGGAAAAGGTCACGCGTACCGTATGATTCTGTGTGTAACTCTAGAAGTGGAAGTTCCAGAACCCCACTTACTGAAATTCTAGGCAGGGCAGCAAGAGCGCAGCAGAAGTCAGAGCAGCGACCCCAAGGCTGGGGGCCCAGGGGAGCTGGCCGCAGGGGGCCGGGCCTCTCAGGAGGGAGGAAAGTTCTCTACGAGATTGTGGTCGTGGTTACCGGACTGCATATATTTGTCAAAACTCATGTAATTGCATACCTAAAATTCATAAATTTTATTTTTACAAATAATACCTCAAAATGCTGATTTAAAAGAGACTTTCCACAAAGAAAAACTCCAAATTTAGATGCCCTCAGTGGTTAATTCTTCCAAACATTCAACGAAAACATAATACCAATCTTCCAGAATCTCTTTCAGAAGAAAGAAATGAACACTTCCTACTCCATTTTAAGAGGCTCACAGAATCCTGATTTTTTTTTTAAAAAAAAATGGACAAGGTATTACAAGAAATGAAAATTCCAGGGCAATCTCCCATGAAAATTAATGAAAACACAGCCTAAAAATAGTATCAGAAAATCACCTGTGGCCCACAGACAGGAAAGCATACAGTATGTTCCAATATATGCAGAAAATCACTTGATAAACTCAGCGCAATTTCTGGTGACTCCCTCGGCAAACTGGGACCAGCAGGGATCTTTCCCGTCTGAGGAAGGTCGCCTTGAACCAGGCCACAACTTGCACCCTTCTGGTGAACACTGAGCTCTGTCCCCGTCATCACCATGTCTAGTCACTCTCCTAGAAAAAGGAACAAGGGGCATTTAAGATGAGAAATTGCTTCTCATCATTTGTACATCATATGAGTTTGAAGTTAGAATATGAGGTACAGAGAAAATATTGGAATTAATAAGACGTATTTAGAAAGATCATTAGCCATGAGATCAATACATAAAAATCGATTGCATTTCTATATACCAGCAGTAATACATTTAGAATCTTCAACGTGAAAACCCACTGGATTCCAGGCTGCCCCAGGATAATTTCAGCGGCCTCCATCCAGACGATTTACTCTTCTGAGCACAAGGAGGAACACAGATCAACAGAGAGGGAATGAGCCCCGGCTTTCCCAGGGCCTCAGGATGCAGGGAGGTGGAGACGCTCAAGCATCAGTGACCTCTTTGGACCTGGGGCACCTGGGGTGCAGAGTGGGTGTCACTGGGGAGACCAGGAGGAAAGGGGAGGCAGGAGTGAAGGGTCCGCGAGAGTGAGGGACCCAGACAGGAGCCACCTCAGGAAGAGGCCAGCCCTCCAGGGGGGAGCCTGGAAGTTGTCCTCAGACCTGGTGGTCAGAGGACTGATTAGAGGCGACCCACATGGGAGGATGTGGGGACGCAGAGGCAGTTGGAAGAGGCTTCTTGAGGAGCAGACCCGTAGGAGGGGTGACACCCTCTGAGGCTTGGTGACAAATGGAAAGAAGAAAGGAAGAAGGTAAATTAAGGGCTGTAGCCAAAAGAGACTCATAATATTGCAGGGCACCCCACGCCCCGCCTCCAGACAGCAGACCCCAGGGGAAGAGCATTCGCTGGCGCTGCACTTCCCTGTGCAGCCCGAAGAGGGCAGCCTTGGGCCCAGGAGGCCTGTGAGCCGCGCGCACGCTGTCCGCGCGCCGCCGCGGATCCGTCTCCTCTGCAAGGAGGAAAAGGCGAGAAGGAAGCGAGCCCTGCTGTTGGCGAAAACCGTCCCAGAAAACCAATCGTGGAGCAGAATCAGTCCGTTAACGCCTGAATGAACACGTCTGAAGATACGGAAAAACACCTTGCGTGAGAAATTCAGAACCTCGAAACAAAAATAGGCAACAGAAGGGAAGACGTGACAGGAGAACTGACCAAACTGAAGAAGAAATGGAAGGAAGACGGAAAGACGGACGTGGAAGTGAAGACCGGCCCACAGAGTCCCCGGGAGCAGCACGCGGAGCTGCAGGTCGCAGACTGCGGGGGGAGCGCGGCAGGAGGAGGGAGGGGCCCCCAGGAACCAGGTCCCACTGAGAGGGCTCACCCGCCCTGGGGAAAGGATGCTGAGCGGTGACCTCTACGACGCCCCCGTGGAGATTTAGGTCAAACGATACAGAAACGATCCTTAGCGCCTAGAATGCAAAGAATACATGTAAAGGAAAAACTGGGTGGTTATCAGACTTCTCAACAGCAACGTAGAAAGCAAGACACAGCGAAGTAGGAACAATAAAGACAAACAGGAAAATAAGCCTGAGCCAAGCCTTTTGTGCAGAGTCCAGCTGTCCCGCAAGTGTCACTGCCAGAGACGGAGTTTCTAAAGCCCTAAAGTCGGATTTCAGCGAAAGGGGAAGGAATGACATGAGTCCAATTCCCAACTCCAAAACCCGGGAGAAGGGAGCAAACGGGACAGAAGGAAGTGCGGGGAAGGAGATGATGGAGGTGGAAGTGAGCGCCCGGCATGAGGACAAAAACCAGCGGTTAACACTCGGAACCTCAGTTCCCTGAGAATCAGCATATCGGATGAGCGGCTGACTCACCTAATCGCTACACGGAGACAGGACAATACACAAAATCACAAATACCATGTGAGGTCATGGTCGAAACAGGGAAATTTAAACACCACGAGAGACTGTTTCGTACACCCTTATCCAAACAAAAGACCTGGGAGAAGTGGATAGACACCCGCAAAAATGCTGGGAACCAACACGTTTCCCGGCGGAGACAGGACGCTGGAAGAGTCAGTGTCTGCAGAACATAAGGACACATGAGAAGAAAGACCCCAGAAAGAAGGGCTGCGTTCAGAGGACTCCACACAAAATTGTACAACGTCTTCAAAGACCAGATTTTCCCAATGACACGTAGATTGTTTGAGCACATAAAAAGAAACACAAATTCTTTCAGTGAAGGAGATATAATATTGATAACTGACCTAATAAAAATTGTAAAAAGAAAGAGTCACAGACCACCATCCCTCGGATATGTCCGTGCAAAACTCTTCAATAAATGTTAACAAACAGTATCCAACAGCACGTTACAAAAATAATTCACTGTGATAAAGTAGGACATGTTCCAGGGAGTCAGTGAGAGTTGCATGTTAGGGAATTTGTTAATATAATTCATCATTTTAACAGATATGAAAAACATCACAGGAGTAAGTCCACAGACTTTGAAAATACCTTTGAATACATTAAGTATCCTTTCTTAATGAAAGATATTCAAGAAAAATATGATCTCCTAAAGTCGTCATCTTTCATTATAAGAAAAATACCAAAAGCATTCCCATCACACTTTGAAATTTGATCAGAAGTTTTCACCAATGCAATTAGAAAAGATTTAACAATTAGAGGCATTGGAATGGAGAAAGCAGTAAAATCAGTCCGTTTGTTGAGGATATGATACTGGAAACCCTAGAGAATAAATAATACAAGCAGCAGGCTTGGAAAACAATCAGTAATGAATCAGGATGCAGAATAAACACGTAAAATCCAACAGCCACCAGAGGGCTTCCCTTATCTGAGAGGATGAGGGGGACCACGGCAGCGGAGCAAGAAGGGAAAACCAGACAGACTGCAGATGTGCTGAGCAGGCTGTTGGAGAGCTGAGAGGGGACCACCGTCGCGTGAGCTGGAATTCCAGGGGAGGAGAGACCGCTGAGGTGAGCTGCTGCCTGCCAGTCCCTTCCCAGGCGTGTCTGCCGACCACAGCAGAACCAAGCCGGGGTTCACAGTCTCAGTTCATAGTGTCATGTCTGGGGAAGTGACACCAATGATGATCTGACAGCCAGTGAGAAATTTGTAACCCAAATGCATTTTTCCACGTGGACCACATGCTGAGTTCTAGATGCAGGAGTTGGCACCCTGTTTATAAGGAAGAGGGAAACCGCAGGAGTCTCAGTTTCTCAGGAGTCCAATCCCCACCAGAGGCAGGAGGCCCAGGTCAAGCACAGGTGGATCCTGCTCTGAGGGATGCGCCAGACTTTGCAGCTGCAGCAGAAGCTGGGAGGGGGAGGCTGAGTGGCAGAGCACAAAGGCGCCAGTGGGCAGGGCAGACTCCCCCACGCTTTCCATGCAGAGCACACAGGCCTGCCAGGATCTCAGCCAGAAGCCTGGGGTGGGGGGCCTTGCCTGGGAAAGGGGTGAGCAAGAGGTGACAAGGGTCTTTCTGAAACTGCCACCCAGCCCCAGCCAGGCTCAACCTCTGATGGAGCTGACATGATGAATCCTTCACACGCATGGATCTGGCTGGAAGAGGAAAGGAGGGCCCATCTCCTATAGATCCATATTCGGCCTCCACGGCTCCTCCTTATACAATGCCGAGCACACAGAGAAACTCCTTAGACATGAAGAGGCCAGGAAGTTGACCACACAGATGATCCAGATGAGGGAGTTAACAGAAAAGCACTTTAACTATGACAAGCGTGAGCAATAAAATGGAGGAGAATATGACCAGGAGAGATTTAAAAACTGAGAGTTTTGACAGAGGATGGACTCGATAAAACCAATCAAATGGGCTCCCTGTGTGGTAGTCAGCAGCCTCCAGAGAAGCAGCAGAATGTGTCTATGTACAGAAAGGGACTTATTTTAAGGAACTGGCTCCCGCAATTATGGAGGCTGGCAAATCCAAAGTGTGCAGGGTGGGCCGGCAGCCTGAGACCTGGGGACAGCTGGCGCAGCAGAGTGCTCTGAAGGCTGTCAGCGGCACAATTCCCTCTTGCTGGGGGAGGCTGGTCTTTGTTCTGCTCAGGTCTGCAACTGCTGGGATGAAACCCGGCCACATCATGCAGGGCAATCTGCTTTACTCCAGTTTCACCAATTTAAATGTTCACCTCATCTAGAAACACCCGCACAGGAACATTCAGAATAATGTTTGACCACATATTGGGGTAAAGTGGCCCAGTCAAGTTGACACATAGAATTAATCATTACATTCTGGAATTAAAAAATAAAACATCTGAAATTAAGAATTCACGTGGATGGATTGAAGAGCAGAAGCCAGCATGAGGGCAGACAGACACAGGACAATAGCAAACGGCCCCAGGGAAGCTGGAAAGAAGCAGACAACGGGAAGAACAGTCCAGAGCATGAGGGCGTGTGAAAACGATCTGACCTGCCAGACACTGGAACCCAGAAGGAAGGAGGAAGGAGGGGGTAAACAAACACTGGGAGAGAGAAAATTTTTCAAAACTGGCAAAAGAGAAGCCACAGATTCACAAATCACAGCCAACTCTAAGCAGAATAAATGCAAAGAACACCATCCCGGCCGGTCACGTTGCAATTGGGAAGCTGAAAACAGAGGAGACGATCGTGTCGCAGCGGGGTGGGGGTGGGATGCGTTATTGACAGAGGAAGAGCACTCAGGATCCAGAGCCGACTTCAGAAAAAATATGGACGCCAGAAGAAAATGAAATTGCATCTTTAAAGTGACGAATGACAAAATTTGGCAACCCTGGATTCTATACCAAGCAAATATATGATTCAGAGATATAGAAAACAGGAGTTTTTTGTATATAAGTTGAGATAATTTGTTGCCAGCAGACTCATACCACAAGTAAGAAAGAAGTTCAGGGCCTGCTCGGTGGCACAGCGGTTAAGTTCACACCTTCTGCATCGGCAGCCCAAGGTTTGCTGGTTCGGATCCCAGGTGTGAACATGGCACCGCTTGGCAAAAGCCATGCTGTGGTAGGTGTCCCACATATAAAGTGGAGGAAGATGGGCAAGGATGTTAGCTCAGGGCCAGTCTTCCTCAGCAAAAAGAGGAGGATTGGCAGCAGTTAGCTCAGGGCTAATCTTCCTCAAAAGAAAGAACGAAAGAAGTTCTTCAAGTCCTCAGTGAAATGGTCGCACACAGGAACGTAAACTCTAGGAAGAAAGTTAGAGAAGCAGAAATGATAACAACTGTGATAAAAACGAAAGAATACCTATGGTCTAAAACAACAACCCCAACATCTTGTGGGTTTATGACATACATGCAGGTAAATGTTGAGACGACAAAGTGCAATGGGGCGGAGGTGGTGAAGCTTTGCCGTGCCGGGTGCCTGAACGGCTCAGGACGGGCAAGAGCACTAACGCGAGGTGGATTATGGCAAGTCAAGGACTCAGACTGTCATCTCTGACCACCACCGTAGGAAATACACCTATAACGGAGAAAAGGAAATATGGAAAATGTTTCGTAAATCCAAAAGAGTGCAGAAAGAAAGTGAAAAGACAGTTGGGAAAAGTGAAAGCAAAGAGCAGAGTGGGGGACCTCGCCTGCGTGCCTGTGGTGTCTGCCCACCAGTATCCAGTGTGCTGGCTGGCCCGGCCCCTGTGGTTCTTATTATGACCGTGAGACACCCTTCAGCAGTAGCCATTGGGAAACCTTGAAGAAATAAAGATTTATTACCCACAGCACCTGGAAAGTACACAGCCCCCCTGGGGCCACACAGCGATGTCGTGGGGAGAGAGAGTGAGCAAGCGCAGGTCTGGGGTGCTGCTTTTATTTGGGTCGAGGGTGGGGGCCTAGGGTTTTGTGGGCTCACTCTTTGTTGGTGAATCTAAAACATAAGAGTGGACATTTAAAGCTCAGGAAGAGAAAACAGAAGAGGCCCCGAAAGTCAGTTCTAGAAACCAACCATGATGTCTGAAATGAAGACGCCTTGTTGGGGGGTGGGCATGGGCTAGCTGTTTATCTCGTCCAGTGGCTGACAGCGTGTTTTTCATCACTGAAGTGGGTGCCTCTGCAATCAGCACTGATGCCAGGTGCTTGCGTCACTCACAGAAAGGCCACGTGGCAGGGCTGCACTACATTAACCCAACTATATTAGTTCTCACAAGAAAGGTAAATGACCTAACTTTCCAACATAACGGGAAAAATCTTCAGATAAAAATAACAATAAACCGGTTACAACCCTCATTGTGAAATGAGGATACAGAATAGCTGGAAGGAAAAGAACGGAGAGAGATGTGATGCTGAACCTCTTAATCTCAAGTTCGTGGGCCTGACGCCCAGCAAGCCAAACTCTGAGACGTCCATGCTTGGAGACGGAGAAAGGTTTATTCGAATTGCCCAAAACGGGTAGGTGGGAGCCTGGGTTCGCTCAAATCTGCCTCCCCAAGAACAGAAAGCAGGGTGTTTATGGAGCTAAGGGGCTTGGCAGGAGGAGCTTCGGGGAAACAGAGGGGCCGCTCCCCATAAGCCCCTGGGCGATCTGACCTGTGGGCTCCAGGGGCTGCTGAGGGCCGGTGAGCGCAACCTCCTGAAGGCATTCTCTTTCTTCTGCAAAACAAGCTCACAACCCTGGAGACCTGAGCCACCCCTCGAGTTAGACAAGGAAACAGCAAATTGCTGATTGAACATCTGCGTACCCCTCAGGCACCCGGCCTCAGACGCACCGTGCTGATGGTAAGCTAAAGAAATCTTGTTTCACCACATTAATGCCGAGGAAAGTACACGCTACAGTGAGAAATATTACTGAGATTAGAGACATTTTTAGAGTGATAAAGGGCCAGTCCAACAGAAAGATACGTCAACCCCACACTTGTACACATCTCACAGCAGCTTTGAAATGTCTAAGCAAAATTTGCCAGAAGTGAAAGTTGAAGCAAAGCCACAATCACACTTAGCGAGTTAATATAAGTCTTTAAGTGACTGATAGAACAAGCAGACAGGAAGTCAACTAGAATGCATGAATTTGTTAATAAAAATTGACATCGTGGACATGTATAGAACATTCCACCCAACACCTGCAGAACCCACATTCCTCTAAGCGTGTAAAACATTCACCAAATACGTCATGTGTTCAACCGTGCAGTCAATCTAGAGAAACAAATAAAATGTATGAAGGTTGGAAAGGAGGAAATGAAAACCAGAACAGCTGATGCTAAAAGGACTGAAAACACCAAGTGCTGTTCCCACACGAAGGGCGCCATCTGCTCACTGAGAGACAAAAGCCAATGTCAACAGGCAAGATGGCGGCAGAGAAAGGGCATTTTATTACAGCTCTCTAGCAAGGGGGAAGAGGGCCAACAAATGTCTGAAAGAACCATCTTAAGGGGGGCACAGAAACTTGACGCAGTTCTATGGGCCAGTGGGTTACAGGGGAGGGGGTCTGGAATGTTGACCTTCTAGTGTCACCGACTGGGAGTGGCCACCCCAGATAGACTCTGTCAGGGGCCATCACATTCCCAAGGAACTCAAAAGAACAACGTTATCATCTTATCGCAGCTGGGAGGTACACACACAAGCAGGGGCCATAAAGTCTACAGAGCAGGTGGGCCTCCTGGGGTGCCCATCCAGCTGGGTGGGTTAGTCAGAGGTCGTTCGAAGTTACAGTATGGTTTCTTTCTACAACATGGCTTCCCTTATGTCAACGCTGTGTGGAGCCGGTATCAGCATTGTCAAGAATGCGGGGCAGCGGAGCACCCACAGGTTGTCAGCATGAGTATAAATGGGAACAACTAGTTACAAACAAGTTTGGCAGCGCCTATTGAAATTAACGATCTGTGGGCCGTGTGACCCAGCAATCCCACTCCCAGGTATGTGCCCAAGAGAAGTGAGTCCCCACAATGAATGGCCGGGAACGTCCACAGTGACTTATTCCCGAGAGGCGGGCCTGTGCCCTGCTGGATGTCCACTCAGAGAAGCAGGGACAGGTATGTGCTGGCAGAGCCGCACAGAGGGTGCCACGGGGACACGAGAGAGCGCTCCTGCTGCTGTGCTCACAGCGTGGGACCCTCACACGCCTAACGCTGAGTTAAAAAGCCAGAAGTGGCAGAATTCATGCCTTGCAGCTGTAGAACTCGGGCTCTTCAAGGCCAGCAGAGGGAGAGTCCACTGTTGGCGAGGGCTTTTAAAGGACTCAGCCGCCCAGGTGGGGCCCCCAAGGACACTTCCCTTCGGATTAACATGCAGCCAGTGGATCAGCTGCAGCTGGAAAGTCCCTTCACCTTCTCCTGCTCCTGGGGCTCAGAGCAGGTCCAGATCTCGCTCACACCTGACAAGAGGTTTCCACATATTGAAGTATATGGGTGACTATTCCGGTTGAAAACTGATTCGGCTTGAACTAAAAAGCCTGATTTATGGCCTATCAAACATACAGTGTAGGGGCTGGCCCAGTGGGTAGTGGTCAAGTTCACACGCTCCACTTTGCCAGCCCAGGGTTTGCGGGTTCAGATCCTGGGCATGAACCTACACCCCGCTCATCAAGCCATGCTGTGTGGCGTCCCATATACAAAATAGGGGAAAATTGGCGCAGATATTAATTCAGTGACGAGCTTCCTCAAGCAAAAAGAAGAAGATTGGCAACAGATGTTAGCCTGGGGGCCAATCTTCCTCACCAAAAAACATTGTACATCTGCTTTAATCATTAAAGCAAAGAATGCGCTCTCTTAAAATAGAACGCGTGCTTAATGCCTAGGCCCCTCCTCAGCCCTATCGGGACGCCCAGATTAGTCCCTTTCCAGACACCAGGGTCACGGTGACCTGCTAATTTGCACCTAAATGCCTCTTTGAAACTGGTGCAAATGTATCCTGGGGGTGTTTAATGTATGTTCTTTCTTCTAAAAAGACACAAGTCTGTACTGAACACCATGCTTCTCGGGAGCCTTTC
The DNA here is from genome assembly GCF_021613505.1 of Equus quagga. NCBI lineage: Eukaryota > Metazoa > Chordata > Mammalia > Perissodactyla > Equidae > Equus > Equus quagga. The sequence continues at coordinate 1,872,905 of NC_060282.1, read as the reverse complement.
GAGGGACTTCCTTCACAGTCCTTGCTCTGGCTCGATTAAAACTCACCTCATTTCTGTGTCTATAGAATGCTTACTGGATACTTTGCATCTACACACCCAAATGGAGGCAATCACACAGAGTCAGGCGTGACCATGGAGGCTGGCGCAGAATTGTGACGACCAGATGCATCCCAGCTCCCTGGGCTAAGAGGGACAATACAGCTAGAGGGGCTGGGGCCACCGGCAGGTTTCTGGGAAATGATAACATTAGATCCCTACTTCATACCGCACACAAGGATAAACTCCAGATGGGTTAGGGGCGTGACCTAAAATCATGGAAATCTGCAAGCGCTAGAAAGAATCATGGGCACATTAACTGGGAACGACTTTCTAATGACTCAAAATCCACAGACGCAAAAGATGGATGCAACTGATGACATTACTGATGCGGGGTCGGTGAGCCGAGGAGTCAAAAGAAAGATTTCTTGGACTCTCAAGATCTGGCAGTGGTGCTCTTTTACTTAGAGAATAGTGTGGAATAGCATGGGGACAGGACCCATGGGCAGTCAGAGCTGCTGCTGCCGGCATGGGGACAGGGCCCACGGGCAGGAGGAGCCGCTGCTGCCCTGAGTTGAGGGTTAGGGCTAATTTTATAAGGCATGGGTATGTGAATCATCTCTTTACAAGACAAAGGAAAGAACATGAAAAAAAGTTAAAATGGTATCAGTGCAGGTGGGGTCTGGTCATTGGGTGATCCCATGACTTTCAGACAAGAATCAAATCAGATTAAGTAAAGGTCAGAAGCCACCACCCTAAATCAGTTACATGAGATTGCCAGACAGCAACCAACTTAAGTTCTTGCCTCTGGCATTAAAAGTTTCTAGAGATAAGGCCATCCCCCTTCTTCCTGGCACAGAGAGGGAGGCATCTTTACAGATAGAGGTTTCCCTTAGAAATGTAAATGTTTCCCAACAAAGTGGCAAGCAAATTCCACTCCTCAGAGCCTGCCTCTCATCTGTAGTTTTAAAATTAACCAGGCTAAAAATCCTTATCATAAACCATTTTAAAATTAACCAGCGTTAAAATCCTCATCAGCGCTCTTTTATTCAGAGAATAGCGTGGGGACACACGGGCAGTGGGAGCTGCAGTGGGTTGAGGGTAGAGCTAAATTTACAAGGCATAGATATGTGAGTTATTTCTTTACAAGACAAGGGGAAGATCATGGTAAAAAATCATTACAATAGTGCCAGTGCAGGTGGGGTCTGGTTAGCGGGTGGTCGTATAACTTTGGATACGAATCAGGTCAGGACGTCCTATGCCTCCGGAGGGGGGTACGGATCCATATGTAGGCAGGATGCCTTGGGCTTCTCTCCCTGGGGCAGCCTTGATCCTCGTCAAAAGGACAGACATCCCCAAACACACAAAGAAGTCTTGACAGTGGGAGGGAGGTGTGACATCAGCCAAGGGGTGGAGCAGGGACTCCCAGGGCAACTCTTCCATAGAAACACAGAAAAAACTGGTAAAACACAGTCAGACACAACGATACTGGAACTCAGAAAAATAGTCAAAGGTTTCCAGCAACCAAGCGAAGGGTTAGGCAAGGACAAGGCGTCTGCACGGGGAGGAGAGGCTTGTGGTGTTTTCCAGGGTCCATCTCCCTGTCACCCCCCCTTTAGGGGTGGCCTGGAGGACAGCAGCTGAGTTCCTGTTCCTGGTGCCAGAGGGAGCAGAGAGCAATTGTTCTCAAAGAATCGTGACTGTTTGTTTTCATCTACTGAGTGGCTCCCTGAAGCACCAACACAAGGACTTGGCATTTATTTTGGAGAACTTAGGCTCCGTGTCCAGGCAATGAAGGGTCCCGGGTCTCTAGGGGCCTGCAGGCTGGGACCGATGGTGTGAGCACCCCTCCCTCTCAGTGTCAGGAAACACCCCCGGGCTTATGGGCTTACTCAGCACCACGTGACAGCTTCTTTTTTTTTTTTTTTTTTTTGCTGGTTCCAAGGAACACCCACCTCATGGCTCCAACATCTGAGCAAACGCCGGGGCCCAGAGCGTGGCCGAGCTGACAAGGGAGACGAGCAGAACTAATAAAGGAACTAGCACCACAGGGCCCCCCTCTCCACCCTGAGGGTGCTGGGGGAGAGGGTCCACAGGAGGGGGTCTTCCCCATGCCTGCCCTGCGCAACAGTGTCCCTGGAGAGGCCTCAGGCCACAAGAGAGCTCAGAGCCCCATGGAGGCCACTGGGGAACACGCCTCTCCTCAGGCACTTCTGCCAACCGCCCTCTGCTCCAGCCCCTAACAGGGCATCCTGACTACTCCTCACTGCCCCTCTCGCTGGCCACCCACAGGCACCCACAAGCAGAGTGCTGGCCACGTCCCCCAGGTCCCACGGCCCTCCTGCCCCACTGCCACATGCCTGTCTCCCTCCTCGAGGACTCAGGGCTGCCCCCACTCCTCTCCTCCCCCACACCCACCTCCCCCCTCTCCTCCGGCTCCCTCCACATCCACATTCCAGGCCAGGGAGACACCAAGGATGAGCTTTAAGCTGCAAATCAGATTATTTAATCCAATACCTAAAGTGCACAGTGTCTGCAGTCCCTACAAGGCCCACATGTGCTGTGACTGCCTGTGTCCCCTCTAGACCGCTGCCCAGGCTGCCCATGGCAGGGGCTCCAGGCCAGAAGCCCCTCCTCCAGACCTGGGATGGTTGTGTGGTGTGCCCCTCAGCTTTCAGCCCATCCCAGTGAGCAGTCTCTGCACAGTCTAACATCTCGTCTCTTCACCTGACTTGGAAGTACCCTGACTGAATCTTTGCTTGTCCATCCTCTGTCCCCCACCAGTCTGAGAGCAGGGACGGTGTCTCCTTATTTCTGCTGTGCCCAGAGTCCAGGATGGATCTGGCACACAGCGGTGCTCAGATCTCACATGTCGAATGGCTACAAGAACTGCTAAATTTCGGAATGGAGTGTTGCTCCTAGGACTGCGAGTGTCTGCGTGTGTCAGGCAAAGACGGGGCAGGTTGTGGGGTGCATTAGCTCTCCATCGCTGCGTAACACACTTTGGGCTTAAGACAACCAGCTCTGTTATCTCCAGGTTTCTGTGGGTCAGGACCCAGGCACCGGCCCACTGCCAGCTGCGGTCAAGGAGAGGTCCAGGCTGGGCTCTCATCTGAAAGCTCAGGTGCGGACGGATCTGCTTCCAAACCTGTGTAACTGTTGGCAGGGTCAGCTCGTGATGCGGCCCTCCTTCAGAGTCTGGTTGAGAGGCGGGCAGAGGCAGGCTGCCCTCTGTCCCCTGCCCTGTGGCCCTCCATGGCAGCTTACAGCAGAGCAGCTTGCTTTTTCAAAGCCAGCAAGGAAGAGCATCTCTGCTTAAGGGCACTCAGTCAATGCGACAGCATCACGAACATCCCACTGCCTCTGCCGTGTTTATGGTTGGAAGCAGGTCCCAGATCCCACCTGTTCTCCTGGGGAGGACCACAGGAGGGTGTGAGCCCCAGGGGATGGGGCCATGGGCCACCTTAGCATCTCTCCCCTACACAGGGGCACCGGCCACTCCCTCTCCTGTGTAAATGCCCTGCCCCAGCCTTGGGAAGAGCTCCCAATGGCGGCACAACATGGTCAGAGCTTGGGGAAAGCTATGTGCCTGGAGGATTGGGGGGCAGCACAGGCCGGCTCAGATGGGTGTGGGGAGCTAACACTCATTCCACAGCCTCCATGCAGGGCCCTCTGCCTGCCCTGGGGGCACTGTTAGTTATGGGGTGGGGAAGGAGGACAACCTGGAATCCAGGTCTCTGCTGGCACCTGTGGGCTGGGCTGACCTCTGACCTCTCTGCTTCCAGAACCCCTGGGGCATCTTTCTGTCTGGGGCCCCTGGCACCCAGGCCAGCTGGGGAAGGCTACACATCCTTCTCTGCAGTGTCACTCTCTGTGCAGGGCCTAGCTCAGGTCCACTCTCCCCAAGAGTTCGTGGGCGGGGTCAGGGGGTGTCAGTTTGTCCTCTGCCTGGGGAAGGGCTGAGAGGGTGGCCGATGGAGTCCCTCCCCCACCTCGAGAGTCAGGCGGAGGCAGTGTCTCAATCAGGCTCCCAACAGAAACAGATGGCCACATAAGTCCGAAAACCAAGAGAGAGTGGCTTCTGAGCGCCATCTGCAGAGGGGTAGGCAGGACCCCAGGAAACCAGAGACATGCGCAGTTGCCCCAGGGCTGGCCGCAGAGTCACCAGCGACCTACCGCCCAGGCTGCAAAGGGGGTGAGAGGGCCATGGGGACACTGCCCCAGAGAAGCGATGGGAAGTGGGGGGACAGGGACTGTCCCAGGGGACCCTGCAGGAGGCGGCGGGTCAACTCCCACTGCTCTCTCCTCCTCCGATCTCCACCAGGCTCCTGGCTCACCCCGAACCCTTTGCTTTCTCCCATTTGGGGGTGAGGAGGCTCAGCCAGGTGGGGTCCCCCAGGGCTGCAGTCAGATGGTGGCGGCCAGGTCTGCATCACTGACATCCTGCCCCCGGCACCCGGCGGCCCCTCTTCTCTGTACCTTCCCCCTTCCCCAGATTCGATTTCTGATGCCACCTCCCCAGAGGCCCCCTCTGCCCGCCTCGCCTTCTAACGCTGACTGCAGCTGAGGACACTCGGGAAGAAGCTACCAAGGTGACAATTGAGGGCTCTGTGAGAGAGGAGGGAAGCCACTCTGCATGTCACAGAGCCGTCATCAGGACACTGGATGGCAGAGCGACCCCACTCACGGCTGGCCTGCTGGCATGGCCCCTAGTCCCACAGACCTGGGTCCCCTGCAGGGACTGGCGGGGCGGGCAGGTCTCTGCAGGGCCGAGCCCTGGCAGGGGCTGCTGGGTCATTCCTGAGTCTCCTTCTCCACCCTCCCCCATCAGGAGGTGTCCTCCAAACCGTCAAGCCGGAAGGAAACACCAAGGTCCGAGGGCCAGGGAAGCTGACATGTATTTCATCCCGTGACAGCCTGCGGGCTGCAGACACGTGGACCACGGAGGTCTGGGGCCAGTGCTCTGAAGGGTCGGGCAGGAGAGGACCACACGGGCTGAAACCACGGGGGTTTGGTGTCAGTCCTAATCCCACAGCCACAGTGACCGATGCAGTCTACAGACGTGGTCTGGTGGTCTGACTGCTGGCTGCAGTCTTCCTCTCATCTCGATTAGCAAAGCAGGAACCTTGATGAAAGGTCGGTTGTAAAACGTCACAAGTTAGGGATCAGTGGTCACATACACGTTGTTCAAGCTTCCATTTCTCCTGAGAAACCAGCCCGGGGTCAACAGAAAAGACTTTAGGCCTCAGTTAGGGAGAGCCCATTTTCTCTCAGAACATTTAATGATCCACCTGGGCCCCTACACCCAGCACAGATGCTCCACCCTCTCAAAGCCACTTGGGCTCCTGCCTGGGTGGGACGAGCTGTTCACAGATGCTGCGTTCTCACACCCCTCCACTCCCAGCCCTGAGACCCCAGGGACCAATTCTGGGTCTCCCACGGGGGCACCCCTCCGCAGGCACCAGGCCCTTCCTTGTCCAGGGGTGTCTGCTCCAGGGCTCTGTCCTCTCCCAGAAGGCCCTGCCCTCCAGCAACTTGGAGGAGGCCCATGGTCACCCCCGTCCATCCTGTGTGGCCCACCTGGTCCCTTTCCTGGGCCTTCCGATGTCTCCCTGGGGACCACAGTGTGGGTGTGGTGTGTATGGGGCTGGGGCACTCAGGAAGGCAGGGATGGGACAAGGCATGAACAAAATGAAGACAGGCTGAGGCTCCTTAAGGGAGCTCCGATGCCATGCCCAGGCCCAGGTGCCCCCACTTCCTGGCTTTCTGCTTGTCTGTCGCCGTGAGGGAGCGGGAGGCGGGGGTGCCTGGCCTGGGGTCTCAGAGGCTGGCTGCCCCCGTGCTGGGCCCTTCCGGGCTCCGTCTACGCAGGTCTTCCCGACAGTGGGCTCAGCTGGAAACCCTCCTCCAAGGGCAGGGCGTGCCTGGCCGAGAGCATGAACCCTGCGCCTCAAGGCTGCTTTTTCTCTCTGTTTCTCCGCCCTGGGCTCAGGCCCAGAGCGCCAGGAAACCGAAACTCAGCGGCTCTGTGAGCCCCTCCTCCCGCAGGAGTCAGTGTGAAAAAACATCCTCTGCCCAGAGCACCGGGCAGCCCCTCCTCCCCCCTGGAGCCCCGCGGGGGGGGGGGGGGGGGGGGGGGGGGGCGTGGCACAGAGCCCTCCAAGGCCGGGGTCCTCCTGCAGCAGCCGAGCCCAAGGCACCGGGTCAGCCTCTGGGTGCAGTGCGATGCGATGACGGAGAGGCAGGTCTTTGGAGGGTTCTTCCTTAAGAAAAAAGGGACCTGGGGCGGGGCCGGTGGAGCAGAGGCTAAGTTTGCAGGTTCTGCTTTGGCGGCCAGGGTTCCTGGGGCTGGAGCCCGGGTGTGGACATACGCACCATTAATCAAGCCATGCTGTGGCAGGCGGCCCACATGTAAAGTAGAGGAAGTTGGGCACAGATGTTAGCTCAGGGCCAGTCTTCCTCAGCAAAAAGAGGAGGGTTGGTGGCAGATGTTAGCTCAGGGCTGATCTTCCTCAAAAAAACACAAATAAATAAATTATCTGTTAAAAAAAAAAGGGAGAGAGAACCTGGAACCATGAACACAGTGTGGGCCCCTCGAAGTGGGAAGAGCCAAGTTCTCAGCCGCAGGGGGCCCCTGAAAGCCTCGCAGAGGGAGGGGGAGGGGCCAGGAAAGAAGCAGCGCTAAGGGGTCCCGGGCTTTCTTGGGGCCAAGGGGGAGCAGAATCTGTCAGCCCAAAATCTGCTTCTGTGGCATAAGGATTATTTTAGCCTGATTATTTTTAACAAACAGACACAGAAGCTCTCAGTAGCACTTGCCCTTTTGTGAGGGAAATTTCCATTTATAAGGGAAATCTCCTCGTGTCAGGGCGTCCCCCTCTCCCAGGACGAGGAGGGTGACTCTTAACCTCCAGAAACTAATCAGTGGAGAAGGCAGTGTAGAGGAGGAAGATATTTCCTCTACCCTCTCTGGGTTCTTCTGGCTGGAGAACGAATTAAATCCACATGAGACAGAATAACAGGAGAAAATTAAACAAAGCTTCATAACATGTATACATGGGAGAGGCTCAGGCAACCTGAGCAACTTGCCAAAATAGCGCAAGCCACCACCTTAAATATCATCTTCAGCTGAAGACAAAGGAGGATGTTGGGGGTGGAGGGGGAGTCAGTTACGGGAGATTACCACACAAGTACAGTAAACAAATGCAGGTTTAAATCCTTGCCTTTGGCATGGATTAAGAGTTTCTAGAGATGAGGTCATCCCCCTTCTTCCTGGTACAGAGAGGGAGACACCTTTACAGATGGAGATTTCCTTTACAATGTAAATGTCTCTTAACAAAGGGTAAGTAAATTCTACTCCTCAGAGCCTCTTTTCCTGTCTGCAGTTTATTAAAAATAACAGCCTAAAATAATCCTTATGTCAAACAGACATATCTTGGGGTGGCCAATTCCCGTCCCCCACAGCGGTCTGTCGTTTGCATGACAGCCTTGCCCTCTGTCGCTGGGCTTTTCCTGGTCACTGCCTGTCACTGAGCCCCTGCCCTCACCTTCTGCCTTTGTCTTTAGCTGGGGATGGTTTTTAAGGTGGTGGTTTGGGCCATTTCGGGAGTTAGTTTTCCTGGGTCTCTCCCTCGTATACAGGAGGTATTACTGGGAAGGAGGGAGTCTCAGCCAAGAACCTAGAAGGGTGGAGGACAGTTATTTCTCCTCCCCTACAACACCCTGGGGCTCCGCATTGCTCTGGCCTTGGGAGCGGCAGCTGTCTGCAGAAGAGAAGCTGCTCTGGGCAGTGCCGGGTGCTGAGTGCACGGGTATAGCAAGGCCAAGTTTAGCAAACATGAGAAAACACAGGATGCCTCATTAATCTCAAATTTTTAAAATATTACAGAGAACATGTTTATACTAACGTCAACGAAAATAATCCATAACCAATCTATAAATGAAAATTTGGGTGAGTCTATTCTGAGCTAAAATGTGTGGACCATGGCCCGGGGCCTTCTTTCCCCAGGGAAGAAAGGGCACTGAAGAAGTGGGGTGGACAGAGTGGTTATATACCCTCAAAGAGGATGTTTCACGTATGATTGAAATGTCCCTTTTACAATAGTCACGAGACTGCTCTGTTGGCACAGAAGTTGATGGACACAGCAGGGAGCAGGTCTGTTGTCTGGAGCTGGGTGGTCACAGGGTGGGCACAGCAATCAGTTCCTAGTCTAAGGAAAATGCTTATCCTTAAGGAAATGCCATGTGGGGGAAGTTGCACCTTTATCTTAAGGGCATTTGTTCTTGTCTGTGGGACACAGCAAATGCTTAAAGCAGACATACAATGCGTGCTCAATGGCCATGTCAGGCCCTTTTAGAAAAACAAAGTCAGGCTGAATTAGGTTTACACCAAATGGCTTCCTCATATACTCCAATATATCCTATTGCTTGCCCTTTCTATTTGTCACTAAACAATTAGCTGTTGTTTATCTGAAATTTGAATCTAGCTGAATGCCCCGTCTGAGACCTTCCAGCTAATGAGGCAGCACTCGGGAGGCTGCTCAGCAGCCCCGGTCCTCCTCTCTTTGCAGGAGGGAGCTCCAGAGCTGAGTCTTGAAGACCAAAGAAGACAAGGGCCTGAACTCATCCAGGCTTTCCGGCCCCCAAACCAGGGCGCTCTCCATCCCCCAAGCCGTGTGGCCTCTGAGCCACTGGGCCTAACTCCCACGACTTCAGGACTTGGAAATAGCAGAATATGGCACAGAAAAGGAGGTCAGAACACATAGGGATGTGTCGGAAACCAAATTCTGCACACTGAGTGAAACAAGGCAGACAGATGAGTTTATCACAAGGCTTTCCACCTGCAATCCAAGAAACTCAAGACTACGGGAGCAGTGAGTGCCAAGGTACTCACAGACTAAGGGGTTTCTACGGGGTCAATGTGGTAATTATTTGGCTTTTTCAGCTGATCGGTTGCCTGGTGGTCTTCTTGCCTTTGGGAATCCGGGCAGCCAAGTCGGGAGAACAAGGAAGTCCAGAGACGGTGCCAACAGAATTGGTATTTGGGGATTGGCCAGCATTCTCTGCTGATTTCTGAGGAGAGCTGTAAATTCCTGCAACTTTTGTTAGGCAAAGTTAAGTTTCATTTTCTTTAATGTGCCTGCGTTGGCCCGCTCCATTTGTCCTCAACATAGGTGACTCCATTTTATCTTGGTTCTATGGCAAATATCCCCGGTCCAGGCGGCCCCTGAGAAGGAAGCCTGCTCCTCATGCCTGATCTTGATTGGGAAGCCATTCCTGTGAGCCGGGGTCTCAGGCTCCCACCTGGAGGAAGAACGGGACCCTGAGGAGGAGCTGCCAGGCCTGGGGGTCCCAGAGGTGAAATGCTCCACCTGTGACCTCGGCCTGCAGGGCCACACGGGTAGTGCTGGAACACTGCCCTGACTGAACCTTCAGCCCTAGGTGGGTAGTGGGCTTCTTTGGGGCAGGGGGCCTGGCCCAGGAAGCCAGGGGTGGAAACTCACTCCAAGAGGGGATCCGTGGGCCCTGTGGAGTTCCGGGGACCTTCTCAGAAAGGGATTCAGGAATCCTGTTACCGAACCTGAAGTGAGTTCGCTCACCCGTTGTGCAGCAAGCCAATCTCTGACACCGGGTGTGGTGGAAGAAAACAGGAATTTTATTTTTGCACAGCGCTGAGCAAGGAGAGAGGGCAGCTAACGCTGAAATCCCAAACTCCCCGAAAAGTTAAAAGGAAGGGTTTTTATTGGGGGTTTTAGGTAAGGGAGAGGGAGCATACGGCCTTGCTGGTCAGCAGCTTTCCCACCAGCCTGTATCTCTTTGTGGGGAGGAGATGATCCAGGTACTTGTCCTTGACAGTGTCTGTCTCCATGGAGGATAGTGGATTCTGGAGCTAGGAAACCAGAGAGTAAGCAGGGAATGAGTGTTTTGGTTTTAACCCCATATATGCTGGGTTTAATGTGGGGAAACTGATATCAGGGTCGATAGTCCCATCCACAGAGCTCTGGAACATTCCAGAATCCAGACACTGTCTGCATGGTGCTTGTTTGATCCCCTGTCTGGGTCCTCCCTGGGAGCAGTACATACACTGTGGGGCTGCGGAGAAGGACAGACTGAGTCCCCTGGCAGATGAGAGCAGGAAAAGGGAAGGGCAACTTGGGCCTGGCCCTCAGGTGGAAGGCAAGCGTGCCCCTCTTCTCTCAGGGGACTTCAGGACTTGGAACAATGGACCAAAAGTAGAAAAGGACTAGAGTGATGACTCCCTCCCACCTCTTCCGCATCCATCCATCAGAGCACTCTTACTGGGTTTTACTTATCCTCTCAGAGTTTATTTGTGTGTACGCATTCATAAAGGGTATGGAATCTAATTTTTTCCAATTTTGCTTAAAATTTTGCGCATTAGGCACATGGGTCACTTAAAATACATTTTGCAGAACTTATCACGTTCTCATTTTAAAAATTGAATTGTGGCTCATTGTGCACTTGATCATAATTTATTTTACCAGTGCTCTGTTGATAGACATTTTGGTGGTTTTCCAGCTTTTGCCCTTACAGAAAACCCTGAAACAGATGAGCTGATTGTCCATTCTTCACATATATGAGAGTGGCTGTGGGAGACTTTCCAAGGGTAGAACTGTTGGGTCAATGGCGATACATATTTCCAAATTGTCTTCCATATAAGGGATTACTTGAATTTACACTTCTACTGGCCACGCCTGGCTCCATGGCCACGTCAACAGAGTGGAATTTTGGCCATTGGAATTCTGTGATTCCAATACTCATGGGTCTCAATTTATGTCACTCCCTCAAGGAGGCTGGAGCCCATCCCTCCTGTGGGTGCACCAGATCCGTTGTTAATGCTGCAGTAACTGTCTCCCCAGACTATTGGCACTGGAAGGCAGGGGTCGTGTGAGCTCTCTTCATCACAGGACCCCAGGGCTTGGCTCGGGGTGCAATGCACAATGACTTGTGGGGTGAATGGATGATGGGACATGGGAGGCAGGATGCAGGTAAGGACTGAAGGAGGATTCCCAGGTGCTACTTCAATCACCAGGTAAATGGATGTGAGGTGCAGGTTTGGGGGAAGGATGTGGGGTTCATGCTGGGGTGTGTGGCGTGAAGTGCCCGTATGATCTCCAGGTAAGGCTGTGGAGATTCTGGAGGCACCCTGTAAAGGGCTACCTGAAATCCTGGGTATAGATGAAAGTCCCTGAGGAGAGAGCTCACAATGAGAAGGAAAGAAGGCCCAGGATAGGGGAAAAATTAAGGGTAAGCATTAGAGAAAAGATCCCCAGAAGGAGAAAGTTATCTCCCTCAGACCTAAGAGGGGATCTGCCCAGAGACAGGGTCTGGGTGACCTGCAGGAGGCTCGCTGCCCTCCGCCCACCCAGACAAAGACAACACACGAACACACACGTACTCACACAGACACACACACACACACAAAACTACAGACTAATGTCACTCACGAACATAGACTCAAAAAAAAAAAAAACAAAAAAATAACAGCAAGTAGAATTCAGCATTATATTTTTAAAGATCATATACCACAAGTGAAGGAGGTTCATTCCAGGGATGCAGTGTATGTTCCGTATTCTAAATACAACCAATGTATTCCATTATATTAACAGGCTACAGAAGATAAATCACATGATCATATTGACTAACACAGCAAAAGCATTGGATACAGTTCAATACTAATTCATGATTAAAAAATAAAATTCAGCAAGTTAGGAACAGAGCAAAACTTTCTCAAATTGATAAATAATATATACCAAAAAAACTTCAAATAACATGATACTTAATGGTGAAGACTGTTTGCTTTCCTGTGTGGGGACTGGAATTGGCCACCCCAAGATATTTCTCTTTGGCATGAGGATTATTTTGGGCTGGTTACTTTTAATAAACTGCAGACAGGAAAGAAACTCTGAAAAGTAGAATTTTCTTAGCCTTTAAGAGACATTTACATTTGTAAAGGAAATCTCCATCTGTAAATGTGTCTCCCTCTCTGTACCAGGAAGAAGGGGGATGACCTTATCTAGAAACTCTTAATCAATGCCAAAGGCAAGGACTCAAGTCTGCGGAATGACCTGACTTGTTTACTGTACTCGTGTGGTGACCTCCCATGATCGACTCCCCCGCCCACCCTGAACATCCTCCTTTGTCTTCAGCTGAAGATGATATTTAAGGCCATGGCTTCAGCCATTTTGGCAAGTTGCTCAGGTTGCCTGAGCCTCTCCCATGTATACATGTTATGAAGCTTTGTTTAATTTTCTCCTGTTATTCTGTCTCATGTGGATTTAATTCATTCTCCAGCCAGAAGAACTCAGAGTGGGTAGAGGAAACGTCTTCCTCCCTTACACCTGCTGAGATAGGGAACAAAGCAAGAATGTTCCCTCTTGTCACTTACTCAATATAGTACTGGAAGTTCTAGCTTGTGTAATAAGGTAAGAAAAGGAAATAAAAGTCATATAGATTGGAAAGAAGAAATGACACATCCCTATTTGCAGATGACATGATTGTCTATGCTGAAAACCCCAAGGAATCTACAAAAACAGTTCTTAGAACTAATAATTAAGTTCGGAAATGTTGTAAGAGACTAGATCAACCATCAGAATCAATCATATTTCTATGTACTGACAATAAACATGTTGAAACAGAAATGAGCACAAATCTATTTGCAATTACTCCAAAGAAAATGAAGTGTTTAGGTATAAACTTAACAAAATATGTACAGGGCCTGTGTGCTGAAAATTGTAAAATTCTGTTGAAAAAATTCAAAGAAAACCTAAATGAGACACATACTGCATAGTAAACATGTCCGCTCTCTCCAAGTGGATGTACACTTCTAACATCATCCTCAGCAAAAGACCAGCAAACATTTTTGTACGTATAGACAAGATTATTCTAAAACTTATATGAAAAGGCAAAGGAACTAGAATAGCTAAAACAATTTTATATTTTAAAAAAGTGGGAGGAATTAGTCTACTACTTTGAAGAATTATTATTTAGCTACAGTAGTGAAAACAGTGGAGGGTAGACACATAATCAGTGGAACAGAATAGAGAACCCAGAAACTGTCTCACACGAGTGAGGTCAAGTGATCTGTGGCACAGGTGGAAAAGCCATGCAATGGAGGAGGGATGGTATTTTAAACCAATGGTGCTCAAACAATTGGGTCTCCATAAGTAACCTTGACCTGAACCTCATAACGGAGACCAACATTAACTCCAAACGGCGTGTAGATGTAAATGTAAAATGCTAAACTATTAAACCTCTAGAAGAAAGCATAAGAGAAAATCTTCAGGACCTAAGGATTAGTGAGGAGATCTTACACTTGACATCAAAAGCATGATCCATAAAACAAAAAAATGAGAAATTGGACTTTGGCAAAATGAAAGACTTTTGTGCTGTGAAAGACCCTGTCTTCTTTTTTCTTTTTTTTCCTGAGGAAGATTAGCCCTGAGCTAACTGATGCCAATCCTTCTCTTTTTGCTGAGGAAGACTGGTCTTGAGCTAACATCCATGCCCATCATCCTCTACTTTATACATGGGACGCCTGCCACAGTATGGCTTTTACCAAGCGGTGCCATGTCCGCACCCGGGATCTGAACGGGCGAACCCCAGGCCACCGAGAAGCAGAAGGTGCGCACTTCACAGCCGTGCCACCGGCCTGGCCCTGACCCTGTCTCTCAAGTCAAGTGATTCAAGTCTCCCATGAGGCATTCTTATTAATCTGTTTACAGAATCAAGGTGCTTTTGGATTTACCAATGTTGGTCAATATTTTCTTCAGTTCTGGATGCACCTCTGAGCTTCAAGTGGGACATTTCCTCCCCGCTTAGGAACGCTGTGTGGACTGTCTTTTGGTGTAAGTGTGCTGCTGATAAACTCTTGTATTTGTTTGTCTGGCGATGTCTTTCTTTCAATTTTATTCCCACAGGATGTTTTCCTGCATGTAGAGCTCTGGGCTGTCATCTGTGCTTCTCCCGGCTTGCATAGCTGCTATCAAGAAGCCAGGTGTCATTCTCAATGTTAGTCCTTAGAAGGAGATCTTCTCTAGCTGAGTAAAAGATTTTGCCTTTGGTTTTCTGCATTTTCGTGGGACTGCGTGTGGATATTTCTTTATTTATCCTGCTCAGAATTTATTGATTTCTGATTTGATATACATTATCAGTTCTGGAAATGTCGCAGCTACTATGAATTCAGTGTTGCCTCTGTACCATCTCCTCAACTATTTTAGGGTCTGTCTCACTCTATGTGCCATCTTTCTTAGCCTCTCTTCCATATTTTTCACTTTTTCTATTTTTGAGGCTCAACTGGGGCACTGAGAGGAGGAATCCATGACAGACTCTCCGCAGATCCCTCTGCTTCCTAAGCAGGGAGGCAGGTACCAAGATGTCACCGAGTGGGGACAGCTGATTCTCCCAAAGGGGTAGTCAGGCATCCTGGAGGAGGAATGCCCTTCTCCTCCCCTCTTATCAGGAGATGTCCTCCATTGTACCTGGGCCCACGGGCCAGCAGGCTGGGGCTTCCTGGAAGTCACAGGAGGGCAGAGCAGGGCAACAGGAGAAGATACTAAGAATTGGGAAAGAGGAGCCACAGTACCCTGCCTGACCTGGCCCAGGGCATGGGCAGCACAGAGAAGGAGTGGAGGAGGCCAGAGGCTGGGCAGGATGGCCCCACCTCCCAGAGACCAGTCTCAGGGTTCGGAAGGGAGACTGAGCAGCCTGAGTGAGTGGGCAGGGCCCAGACATGCTGGAGCTGAATTTGGCTACAGTGAAATAGGGGGCTTCACCCAGGCACCTGGGCACTGAGACTGGGGAATCCAACTCCTGACCAGAGCATGGCCAGGCCGGCCAGCACCACACCTGGCACCTCCCTGCAGGCTGGACAGATGTCAGGGTGGAGCAAGGGTGTCAGGCACAGAGCCAGATAGGGAGCTCCCACCATCATGGGTCCAGGTCCAGGTCCAGGAGCACAGGGACCCGTGTCTTGCTGCTGGGGGGATGTGAGCTCCCCGAGGCTGTGAGAGGCCCAGCCCCTCCTCCCTCTATTTCCCTCCATCTCCCTCCCCTCTTCCTTCTCTCCTTCCCCAGCTTCCCCATCTCGCACTGCTCCCTTCCTGCACTCCTCTGGGCTGGCACCCTCCACCCTCCCCAGGTCCAAGCTCAGGGTTCAGATCTGGGGAGGG
The DNA here is from genome assembly GCF_021613505.1 of Equus quagga. Lineage (NCBI taxonomy): Eukaryota > Metazoa > Chordata > Mammalia > Perissodactyla > Equidae > Equus > Equus quagga. The sequence continues at coordinate 1,857,684 of NC_060282.1, read as the reverse complement.
AGACGCCTCCCAAGATCTAGACCATTCCTGGTCCAGCTTTGCCCCCAGAGGGTTCTCCAAGGACCCAATCCTCCCTGGACCAGCCCCATCTTGGCTCCCTCCATTCCTGCGGTCACCTGAGGTGTCCCTGGTGACCACGGTAAGGAGAGCAGGCCAGGCCGGTTCTGCTTCTCCCAGGGTCTCCCTGAAGGAGATGGAGTGGGTAGGCAGCAGGGATGGGACAGAGTCGGCAAGACACGGAAAAGGCCCAGCCCAGCTCAGTGGAGCCCCTGCCCCACTGCACCTAGACTGGGCAGTCCCCACTGCCTGTTAGGACCCACAGCCCTGGGTGGGACTGAGAGGCCATGCAGCCTATTAGGCAGCGCCCTGGGTGAGGGCTTGGTGCCAGCTCCCCTCTGCCAGGTTGGGTGGCCTGGGCTGTCCTCCACCCTCTGAGTGGTCAGCTGCCCAGCTTGTATGAAGCAGGGGGTGGGGGACGGGGGTAGACGGACAAACAGAGGACTGGACAGGACCCCTAGTCAGCACCCAAATGCTGCAGGGCCAGCCTCAGCCCTTCCCAGGTCCCAGGAGACAGGAACAACAGCCCTATGCCAGCTGCTGAGAGAGGAGGAGGGCGGCTGGCCCTGCCCTGATGGGAGGACTCAGGGAGCAAGGGTGAGGCTCCCAGGTAGGGAGCCAAAGAGCATGGAGAGGATGGGGTGGGGATCCCTGCTGTCTGGGCAAGTAGAAAGAGGGCCCTCTCCCTTCAGGCCCCACCTGTCTCTCTTGGCTCAAAACGTCTCCCCTAGAGTCATCCAGGTGGCAGAACCAGGAGAGGCTTGCTGCAGCTCCCGGGGACAGTCCGTGGGCAGAATGGTCAGATTAGTGTCCTGCCGCTTCCAGCCCAGCCCAGGGCTCCCCCAGGCCCTGGCTGCAGCCACAGACCTACCGAGTTCCCAGGACGTTGTATGTCCCTTCATTGGGGTGTCTGCAGTCAAGAGGAGGCTGGCCACCCTACAGTCCCCCTTCCACTCCCACTCAGGGTGTGAGGCCCCTACAGCCACCACCACCGTCACAGGCACAGCTTATCCTGGGCCCAACTGCAGGCAGATCAGCCAAGATGGCAGGGCAGCCCCACCACCACTGGCCTGCTTTCTCTGAGCCTCAGTCTCCCCGCTGCTTACAGGGAAACCCCAGAGCTGCCAGCTCTCTCCAGGCCCCTGTCTTCTCACCTCCTCCCTCCCTGCCTAGGGAGGAGCATGGGAGATAAGGCTCCAGGAGGCCTCTGGCCTCCCTCCCCCAACCCCAGAGCCTTGGGCAAGACCACAGCCGCTCTGAGCCTGCCCAGTGTTACCCAGCTGGAAGCGGGTTTGCTCACCTGTCACACAGCAAGCCAGTCTCTGACGCCAGGTGTAGTGGAAGAAGGTAGGAATTCTATTGCAAAGCGCTGAGCAAGGAGAATGGCAGAAATGTAATCCTGAACTCCTTGAAAAGCTACAAGTAAGGGTTTTTCTTTGGAGTTTTAGGTAGAGGAGGGAGAGCATGTGGCCTTGGAGGCTGAAGTTCTAAGCATGCTCTGCACAGGAGCACCTGTCTGTCTTATTTCTTCATGGGTCGCAGGTGTGAATTCACGGGGTTCTATGTGTTGCATGGGGTGGACTTTCAGTCCGTGATGTCTAAAGTTTACCATCCATCATTTCAGCTTCTCAATGCTCCGCAAGATGGTTAATCAGGCGGGAGCTGCCAGCAAGCTGCTCTCTTATCAGCGTCTTCCTACTGTTCTGCAAAGGAAGCTCAGAAACTTCAGTTACTTTGTTTCCCACATTAACCTTGTGGGTACAGGCACCGGGTGGCCCTAACCCAGGGAAATTTTAACTCTTTCCTCTTCGGTTTCACCAGCAGTGGTGACTCTGGCCCCCTGTCCTCCTCTTGGGCTGACTTATGGGAAACCCCAGCCAGGGAGGGCACTTTGCAAAACCAGCAACAGGACCTGGTCTCTGGAGTCCCCATCAGACCTGGAGACCACTCAGGCCAGGGCTCGGGTGACCTGCAGGAGGCCCGGCCTGACCTACCCCCCAGCTCCCATTTTGTGTGGGCCCCTCCCCCACCCCTCCCTGGCCTCCCCGGGGCTGCAGAAAATGGAGACTCAGAACTCTGGGCTCCTCCTCCCACCCCGCCCCTCCCCCCCACAGCCTCCCTCTGCTCCAGCACATCCTGCATCTCCCAGCCTCCCACCTCACCAGGGAGCGGCAGCAACCTCCCCACCGTGCCCCAGCCTCTGGGTGTAAAGTCCCCTGGGCCACTTTTTCCTTTCTCTCTAGCACCCCTAATGTCTATATAAGTTAATTTATTACATTCATTATTTATTGTCTGTCTCCTGCATTGTAATGGAAGTTTCATTAAGCAGGGAAATTTCTCTGTTTTTTTTTCATTCACGCCCGCATTACAAGTAGCTAGAACACAGCCTGCTAAGGAATGGGTGCTCAGTAAACACTGAATGAATGAATGAATGAATGAATGAATGGTGCCTCCAGGAGCAGATTCCCTCCAAAAGACAATATCCTGGGTTGCAATTACTGGGACAAAGGATTGAATATTTTTCCAGCTTCCTGATACGTGTTGCTAAATTCCTTTATAAACAGTTTACCAGTTTATATCCTCACTACCGTATTTGAAAGAGACCCTTCACTCTCACCATAAATCTCTCGGTGGCGGTGCCTGTGCTGATTCTAAAAGTCTTAACCTTCACCCTGCACACTTCCCGCAGGACTGGGAGGCCTGGGGACGCTCCAGGCTGGTTTCGGTTCCGCTGGTGGTCATGCTCCCCAGGCCAAGTGTTTCCTGTGGGTAAGCCCTCCCGCCTCCATCACAGTCCTGTCACAATCCACCATCAACTTTTGGCATGACCATAAACAGGAAGTTTCACCAAAGGCTGCCTCTGCTTTCACTTATCTCAAATTTCTCTTCTGGCCCAGAAGGATTCTCGCTGGGACCCTTCCTCCCTCCCTTTGTTAACCCCCCAGCAGCTGGCCTCACAGGCTGAGGCAACACGGAGGGTTCTGCCAAGTGTGGGGCTGAGGACAGAGAAGAGCACCCCGGAGGTCCCAACAGCCGCCAGGCTCCGGGGTCGCACAGGCACCAGTCCCTCCACCACGGCTCTGGAAAGTGCACGCACTGAGAAGGCTCTCTCGGTTATTTATCATTTCCTCAGCGCCTGTTTCTATAGCAGGTGTGTGGGCCAGACACCGCAGAGAGCGCGATGCGCTAGTCAGCCCCTGCCTTGCGGAGCCCCCTTTCTGGGGGAGATAACTGCAAGCGAATAAGCATGTAGCGAATGCCAGGTTTCCTAAGGCTCAGAGACGCGCTTTGCAGGGGGGGAGGGGCTGGCATGGACAGACAAGGGGCTACAGAGGCGGTGTCTGGCTGGAGACTTGAATGAGCTGGAAGAGAGCGTTGTCCATTGCCCAAGCCCTGGCCAGAAACAGGCAGGGCACCCAGGGCCAGGTGCAGGAGGCTTGAGAGAAGTAGACAAGTGTCGCTGAAGCACCAGGAGCTGACGTGAGTGGGAGGCCTGAGCACCGACAGAGCTGCACGAGCAAAGAGATGAACGGTGTCCGAACCCAGGGGAGCTGTGGCCTCCAGGAGAGGGACAGAGGTTACCCAGCCTCTGCCAAACTGCAGCATGAGGGGTGGGGGTGCAGGCTGAATACTCTCCCAGCTTCAACTGTCTGCCAGCTCCTTCCCTTGAACTGAGCCCCACAGGAAGCCAGAAGACAAGGATGCCCATCGAGGCGCCCAGATGTGCCCACGGGCATGGGGCAGAGCGGAGAGGACAGAGCAGGGCTGGAGGGCCAGTTGGCTACGGAGATCCAGGCCTCGTCAACTGCCACAGAGTGATAGCCACCCCGTGCTGGACCTAAAACATGCCCACACTGCTCCAAGACAGGAGGAACAGTACCAGGTGAACGGGGCTTCCTCAGCCACCTCTGCGGCTGACCCCAGGACGAGGTTGATAGCCAGAGCCCCTCTTCTCCTCTCTTCCACGTTCCCCTCACTGTCTGCCGGCACCTTGGCCTCATCCCCGTGGTTTCAGAGTCCTACGTGTCTTTATAGGGCGTCTCAGTTTCCCATTGGCTGGGGCTACTGGACAAAGGGACACCAGGAGGGAGGGGCCTGGAATGAGGAGCCCAGACTTAATCGTTCTTGCCTCGTTTGTGAAGCGGCCACCATACATCTGTGGTAATCAGGAAACTCACCCAGCTCTTGGGAGACCCCTTCCTCTGTCTTGAGTCCCAGATGGCTGCGGGTGGCCTCAGCTCCCAGTTTCGTGGCGTTATGACCAGATTTACCTTGGGCGCCCTTTGTACATTTTGACCCCCAATCTCATCAGATCCGAGGATGTAAGGATGGCAAAGAAAGACCGCAGAAGTGACAAAGGCCAACCTCATCCCCCCCCCCCGCTGTTTGTGGACCCTCGCATCCCGGCTTTGGGGGCCAACACCAAACATTGATTCAAAGCATTTACTATCCCTGAGGGACAGCACCTCCCAGGCTGCGAGTCCTCGCTGGCACTACGCCTGAGCCCTCAGCAGGCCTGTCTTCAGCCCATGAAGCCAGCAGGTCTTGGAGACCAGGCGCATGGTAAGATCCTTGAAACAGGTGAGGATCTTGAGTGGAGGTGAGGTTGGGTGGGACAGGGTGGCAACAAATGAGGACGGTGTGAACTGACAAAGGACGGGGTTCTTGGAGGCGTTCAAGCAGAAAGGCAGAGCCAGGTTGCACACATCTGGTGGTGCAAGGACACATGAGCCTTTTCAGTGGTGACAGCATTGGCTGGTCCTCCAAAGGACAATGTCAGCAGAGTCGACACGTGTATTATTAGAACTAACAAGAGACTTTAGGAAATTTGCTGGGTACAAATCAAAACAGTAGTTAATCGTATTCCTACATACCAGCCACAGACAATTAGCAAAATGAGAAAGAAAAACGTGTAACTGGATGTACACAGTAACAGTATGAATATCGAATACCTATGGAAATATGCGAAGGATCTCCACAAAAAAGTTATTGCTCTCTGTTAAAAAACAAAATCCACCCAAGTGAATGTGGAGAGCTAATTGGCTCTATGAGGTGACTGGTGGATGGGGCGGCAGCCCATCCAGCAGAGAGAAGGGCGCTCCGAGGACCTGTCCCACGTGGAAGGTTCTCAGAGGCTGCGGGAGGGCAGGGGAAGGAAGGAGTGTTCCAGGCCGGCTTCTCTTGGGGGAGGGAGGGCAAGGGCATCCTCACCTCAGCCGAGCTGATTGGGACATTTCAGGCTGCTGTGAAGGCCACGCTCCCGGGATAGGCTGGGACCGCAGTTAAGTGTTGGTTTGCTGTCACGGGGCAAATGACTCTATCTTGGGCCTCTTTCTTTTTTTAACAATTCTATTTAGAGGCATTTTTAAAAATGTAAATAAATGAAGATATAAATCATATTTGTAGGTTGAAAGACTCTGTTTTTTAAGCCATTGATTCTCTCTGGATCTTTACATTCAATGGAACTCCACTTGGAACCTACCGGAGTGTGTGTGTATGTGTGTTGACTCATTAATTCAGAGCACTTCACACATCATCAAGACTTATAAAACTATTATGCTAAGCAGTATAGTTTTGGACCCGGGACAGAGAAACAGAAAAATGAAACAGAACAGAAGGCCCAGAAACAGGTGCGCACACAGAAAGCGCAGTGAGTGGCGCGGGCAGCTGCAGGAGGGCGGCGTGCCTCGTGTTTTTGCTCCGGGGAGGGAGGAGCGGGAGAGCTCCCTCGCCCACGTTGGTTCCCAGAGCCTGAGGGCAGCAGGCGGAGCCCTTGGAACAGGCTGTGGGACAGGAGCCTCGTACCCTCAGGGCGGCGAAGATTTCTTATCAAGATGCACAAGATAAAGGAGAAGATTCATCCCTTTGAGCACAATAAAATCCAGGCCTGGGTCAACCAAATGACCCAAATCACAGGAGGGGTGGGAGCAGGAGGGAACTGCCAGCCGTAGGGTAGAAGGCAGGCCTGCAGGGCAGGGGGACGCTGATGGGGCGCTGGCACTGGATGGGGGTGGGGGGGTCATTTCCTAGGGCTGCTGCAGCAAAGTCCTGCAGAGTGGGGGCTTCAAACCATAGAAATGTGTTCTCGAGCAGTTTTGAGACCAGAAGGCCAAGATGAGGGCGTCGGCAGGGCCGGGCTCTCTCTGGGACCTGCAGGGCGGCTCCTTCCTCCACTCTCCTGCTGCTGGCAGTGCCAGCTGTCCTCCGTGCTCCTTGGCTGGTAGCTACATTGGTCCGGTCTCGGCTTTTGCCGTCACATGGCCGTCTTCTCCCCGTGGGTCTGTCTACTTATAAGGACATTAGTCTTATAGGATTTAGGGCCCACCCTACTCCACTATGAGTTCATCTTAACCTAACAAATTACATCAGTGGCCCTATTTCCAAATAAGGTTGCATTCACAGGTACTGGGGGTTCAGACTTGGACATACATTTTGGGGAGGCACAATTCAATCCGTAACAGGGGAGACGGGAGATTTGCTACCTACAGGTGGACTGAGCAAATATGCAATACGTTGAGGGTGGTGGGAGCCTGGCTTCTCATTGTCGGAGAAGATGGAGCAACGTGGAGACGGGAAAGCCGGAGAGAAGCCACTGCGTTGGGTTGCATGAGAACTGGCATGAACTCATGGTTTCTGGGGATGCAGACACAGAAGTCCCCACACATATCGAGGTGTGAACAAGTGTGCTTCTGAGCTCTGTGTATGGAAAGGGTTTGGGAGCAGCAGCCCCTGGGAGAACAGAGACACTGGCAGCTGAGTCTCTAAACCCACCATCTGCCAGGAAGAGCTGGGCTCCCTGGAGGAATGGCCGACGCAGGGCTGCGTCAGGGGAAGAACAGGATGGGCCTGGAACGGTTCTTAAGCCAGAAAGCCAGGAAGTGCTCCACGCATGATGGAGACACAGCAAAAGAATCCGGAGGCCAGCTTTAAGGGACTCGGAGGAACCAAGTCTGGAATAATCTGAACATCAAAATGTACAATGATACAAATGGATCCCAGCCTACTGAGCAAGGTAGGAATCCGCAGGTCCATGCCAAGAGGCATGAATGAAGGAATGAATAAACAGGAGGAGACTTCCCAGCACAGGCTCCTCCAGCTTCCTGGCGGTATCAGGGCAAAGAACGCATTCCAGAGGACAGAGCACTTCTGAGCGCAAGCTCTCGCCCTCAGTCATAAGGGGTCTTGGACTCCCCACCTCACCTCTCTGGCCATCCGCCTCCTCAGCTGGGAAATGTTAGAGTGACGGCCACAGGAAGGCTTCCTCGAGGGTGTAGGCACAGGTAGGTGCTCAGAACTTACCTCCCATCTCATTCGCCGTCCACGCTCCCTCCCAGACGCATCGAGAACTTGTCATCTGAACATTTCGGGTTCCACAGTGCCCATCATCCCACACGCTCTTCCCTCACCCCGCCAGGACATGTGCCCGGGGTCCCCTGGGTGCATTTCCTGCACGTCCTCTTAGAGCCAGAGCTTCCCAGGTCTCTGCACGCTTGCCCATCCTCTTCAAATCTCCAGCTACATCTAGGAGTCATTTTGTGGTGGGGAGGGGAGTGCCCAGCAGGCCCAGCCACAGGGTCCCTGACACGCAGCCCTGGCTGGTGCCTCACACTCAGGAGCTTTTTTAAAACGCTGTATCTTTAATAAAATTCTTACTTTCTTGGGTTACAAACATAATTCTCTTTCATTATAGAAACTTGAAAAACCTAGGAAAGAACGAAGGAGGAACTTTATAACCATCCTGCGTCTCCCTGGGCCCAGACTCCCAAGTGCATTTCTAGCCCCAGGGCCCTGCGAAGCCTCCCCTGGTGGTGGTTTCCATGTGGGATGAAGCTTCAGTTCTCGGGGCTGCGATCGACCCAGGAATGTGCAGGGTGATGCCTCAACGCCACCTCTAGGCCCAGGCCCACCTTCACATTTGCCTCATTGTGACTCAGGCCAGGGTGAGGAAGGGGCCAGAATTGAGAGGGAGTAAGGGGGTCTGTGACCACATATTCCAGGAAGAGTCGGTAAGAGAGGATAACACCTACTTTTATTCACCTGTCACCGAAACCACTTCTTCCACATGGGAGCATCAAAACCCCTCTCACTTCAGAATCCTTTCCTCAAATTGTTGGGCCAGATCTGTTCTTTCAGCTAGAGTTCCCATCATTCTTTGTTCTTTCATCAGTGGAGAGATAGGGCCTCATTCTTTGATTAGCAGCTGAGTCCGCAAACCACATTCACAATGAAAGTGGAAAGCTATCGCAGCCCCAGCTGCCTCCTGAGTCACTGTGGCCAGCTGGCCTGCGAGGTCTTGCAGGAAGAGACCTCAGGACTCACTCTGCAGTGTGCATGGGTTACCTTCCATTCAGGTTGTAAGTGGATCCACAGACTAATGGGCCGAGAGCCATCAGCGAGGCCACAGGCAATGCCATAACCTGTCATGCAGTGGAGAAGCCAGCGTCCATTCAAACACAGCCACGTCTTGGCCTGACCCTGTCTTGCCCAGCCTTGATGCCCATCACAGCCATTAGTGGGCCTTGGTTGGTGCCGCCTAGGCCTTTGTGGTCTTGTTCTTTATCTGGCATTGACCTTGTCTTGACCTGGCTCATCTCATCAAGGATTTGGTCTTGTCTTGCCCTGGCTCCTCTCACCATGGATTTGGTCTGGCCTTGCTTCTAATCTTAGGCTGACCCTTCCTTTGATCTCTGACCCTGCTCTACTCATGCTGGTTTATTGCGTACCTAGAGCTATCTTAAATCTAGGGGTATCTAAGCCTCTGAATGGTGATCCCACCCACTCACAGGGCTCCATCAAGGACAATGGCTAGACTGAGCCACTAGTGTGGTCTCAGCTCGGAATGGGGACTCTGGAGGATGCTGAACTCAAGGCTGGGGCTGCCGAGTGTGGGGGCCACTGGAACATCCAGGCAGAGCAGCCCACAGGCAGTGGGGGCGGGTTCCAGCCTCTATCCCCTGGATGCCAGCAGGTCTCCTCCCTCCCTGAGTCATGACAACCAAAAATGTCCCCAGACATTGCCAAATGCCCCCTGGTTGAGGAGAATGGCCCCTGACTGGGGAAAACTGGCTTCAGGATTCCTGTCCCCTAAGGGTAGCAAAGAGAAAATGCCCCTTGGTCCATGGAGGGCAGGTGGGGGAGGGGCAGGTGGGGGAGGGGCAGGGTGCGTTTCTGAACAGGGGGGCTCTTTTCCCCCAGCACTGGGGGGATGGCTAAGACCGGCTAGGGGAAGCTCTTCAGACAGAGGGGAGGCAGCCCGTCCCCAGCCGCCTTCTCCTGACCCCCTGGAGGAGGATAGGGAGCAGCGGCCAAAGCCACAGTGGGAGTGGGTCCCACCTCCATGGGGCTGGGCTGGGGGGCCCGCCTGCGCCTGACCTCAAGGTACCTCAGGCCGGGGCTACGGAATCTGTCTCTTGTGGCCTGGACCAAGGCATGCAGAGGCCAGCTGAAGCCTGCGGGCGGCACTGCTGTTCACGGAGCTGGCTGAGGGAGGGGAGGGCTGCGGGCAGGGCGTCCTAGGCATCTGTGGGGGTCAGGGTGGTGGTGGGTCCCTCAACCTGACAGGTGAGTGCAAGTGCCTGAGAGCCCCCGGCTCCCCTGGAGAAAGCCTGCCACGGCCAGGGGCCACGTGCCACTGCCCGCCCTGAATGGGGTCCCCAGACTGGGCCTGGAAGCCCCCTGTTTCCTCCGCTCAGCCCTGAGACCCCTGTGTCTACCCGACCCACCCTCACTCCTCCGTCCTGTCCAGCCACGTGCCTGGGCTCCTCCTGGCCTGGAGCAAGGGCTCTGGGGGCTGACCTCACTACCCTCTCGACCTGCCTCAGTGTCCCCGTCATGTGGCCTGGGGGCAGCTCCTGTGAGACATCCCCGGGGGGCCCTTGGGTACAGGAGATGAGAGCGGAGGGGGACCCCAGGGGCAGAGGGCCTCAGAGTGATTTCTCCTTCTCCACTTCCGTCTGCTTCCTCCCTCACGGTTTCTGGGCTTTACCAAGAACTGTATGGAGTCCTGTGACGATGCAGAGAAGGGGGTGTCCCAAAACTTCAAAGTCCAAACGACGCTTTAGATTTTCACAGAAACGTTCCAACAGGGACGGTCCGGCCTCAAGTCCACAGGCGAGGCTCCTGGCAGGGCAGGCAGTGCTGGGGCCTTCGGGGGTGTCTTCACTTCTAGGGGCTCCTCTGACCCAGCACTGCCACGTCCATGTGCCCTGGCTGCCATGGGAAAACCTCAGCAGGGCCATCAAAGGAGGCCATTGCCTCACAGCCCCCCTTCCCATGCCTGCTGGGAGCCACACCAGGACCCTCCATGGGGGGCATCTGTCCAGGGCCCATGTGGGGGCTGTGCTGCTGTAACACCCTCAGCAGAGGCGGTGGTGGCGGCAGGAGAGGGGGCCTGGCTGCATCCTTCCTTCCATCGTCTTTGACACTCTCTTCCTCTCTGAGCACCTGTCCCCCAGGGTGACCCTGAAGCTCAGAGGCTCCCTGACCCCACAGGACCCTGCTCCTCCAGGTGGGACTGTGGTGACCACAGCTTCGTCTCCTCCCCAGGTCCCCCAGGCACATTTTTCACAGAGAAGCCCCTCCCTCCCTCATTACAGCTGCCCTTGCCTGGGAACTCTGAGTGTGGCTCTGGGAATCCCACAGGGATCGCTATGGTGGGGTCGACAGGGCCTCAGAGACCAAGGCTGGCCCCTGCCTTCACAGGTGGGGAAACTGAGGCACAGGGAGTGGTCAAGTGCCTGAGTCTCATACCGGTCTGGGGCAGAGACAACAGGCCTGTGGTGCTGCCCCCGACAGTTCAGTGGCTTGGGTGTGAGCCCGGCACATCCACCCCAGTTTTCCCTGTAGAAGCCAGGGGAGCAGAAGGCCACGGTCTTCTGCCGCCCGTCCCTTCACCACCTGAACTGGAGAGAAGGGCAGTGTTTTGCTGAGAGGGAGATGGGAACTTCCCCAAGTCTGAGAAAGAGGGACGAGGCATCGCTGTGGGCGACAATGGACACGGGGGTTGCAGCAGTGCAGAGACGGGCTGGGTGTAGACACATTGCTCCTGCAGCCTGCGAGGCCCAGAGTGCCAGCAAGAACAGGGCTGTCTGCCAGCAAAAGAGAGCCAGACCGCCGATGGCTCCAGGGACATCCCCTGCGGGAAGGCCCTCATCACAGCCGGCAAGGGAGACAGATGCTGGGACGGGGAGGCCCCCGGGGGAGGCACACGGTCCCCACAGGAGGAGACCCCGACTGGATCGGGCTTGGCTTCCCTGGGGGTAGATGCCGTGCTCGGGATGCTGTCCAAGAAGCAGAAGAGAGCAGAACAGAAGACACTGCCGCAGTCTGGACCAGCGAGTCACCTCTCTTCAGACCAAGGAGCACACGTCACTGCCCACCGTGTCCACCAGTGGGCAGAGATCTCCCCTCAGAGTACTGGTCTGGTCGAGGACTGGAAGGAGCCATTACAACGGGGCAGTCCACAGCCCCCACAAGCTGCACATCAGGGCAAAGGAAATCTCAACAACGCCCTCCATAAACATGGGGACTCTGATCCTCACATGGAGCTGGTGACCCAAATCGTGTCCTCTGCCAGAAACACAATTCAGATAAAAATAGAGAACTGGGCAAAGGGGAGAGCCTGCTCTGTACAGAAATCCACAAGTCTCGTGTTCCTGTGTCTGTGCCTTGGCCTGAAGGCTGGGGAGCTCTCTGTGTCTTTCTGTGTGTGTGTGTACGAGCGCACTGTGCGTGGTGTCTCCCGACCTCTGGATGGTGTTATCAAATCCATTGGTGAAATTCCTGAAAGCTGACTTCTCTGCTCTGTTGGCTTAGACGTAAATAAGTGCTTATATCCGTGAGATCGTCCCGAAACTCTCACAAGTATCAAAGCCCACCCAAATGCTGTTGAAGTTCACATGATTTGGGTAAATCTTGGGTAAGTAAGACTAGCTTCATATTGTTGGTTTAGTGAAAAAGGCTGTGTCCTCTGAGTTACTAGCATTGCATATAACATGAGCATACATTTTTACTCTTTTTGGGTTTACCAGTATGCACTAGACTATACGGAGAGAGACAATACAGCTGTGGATGTAAGGCTATAAAGATTATACATTCACGCTAGGAATAAAAATAGGAGTAACGAGGAATGCGATACACAACGAGACACGGATTGCTTGATACGTGTTACTTCATGCCCCTCCAATGTGGCAGTAAAACAAAAACAATTGTGGATTTAACATTTTTTAGTTGTTTTTTGTGGGTATTTTTGCTTTTGTGATCTTTTTTTTGGTACTTGCCTAACATGCACACACTGTAAAAATAGTTAACAAGGAAATAACCTGAGACGATGGCTAGCTTAGTTTCATATTTTATGACATTCTCATGAATAATCCAAGCATAATTGTTAAGACTGCATGTATTAAGTTTACGCAAGTACAATAAAACTTCCGTCAATGGAGTTTTCAAGAATAACTATGCTTTTAGCACGTCTGGTTAACAAGAGTTTCCAAAATCTTCTTGGCAATTTGCGACCTTAGACTTAAGCTAAGAATAGATATTCCTTAAATATCCAGACCATTTCTAAGTAAGAAACTGCTGAGATATCAATTACTAAGCATAAATTTACGTTTACAGCCTTCAGCTTCCTATTTTTAAACAGTATGGAGAGGCTAAGTGTGTTTTATTCTGTTAACAAACATGGTCTTTTTGCTTCATTCAAAAATCGTACCATGAGGAAGTGTAGAGCTATAAAAGCTGTGAGATGGCTCAGTCATAAACTTTGCCAGTCCACCACAGGACACTGGCGCATGACAGACAATTCACAAATGTCTGCTCCCTAGTCTTCCCTGTAAAATAAAAGTTACTAGGGTTAAAAATTATGATCAATATACGTAAACGAAACTACTAGAAATGATAAGGGTGAAAGGAAACAATTTTGTCCGCAAAGAAACTAGGCTGTGTTTGTAGAAGGTAAAAAGTCACTTTGTCCTGAAGTACAGGGCCTGGCTGTTTCCCCACAAGGAGGAAAAGGCAGGGCAAAACCTGGATGATGTGGGAAGTTGCAGGTTTGTAGAGAAGGAATCTCAAGTTGCGTGGTCAAAGCTGGCTAAGGCTACATGTGTCTATTTATATGATTTTTTAAACGTAAATTTTAGTATCAATACCACACTAATGCAAAACTAGAATTTGGTTTCCTCTCTCTTAAAATGACAAACTCTTCTTGGGTTATTGGTCTGATCTTAATAAGAGACTGTATAACGATCTTCTTTACCTTTTGAGTAATCTGTAGTCTGCCTAGAAAACAAAGATTCTGTGTTTCATCGGAGTGATTTTCTATGCCGTATGCTGACTCTATCATGTTCTTGATGATGCAAGACAACAAAGCTTTCTCATCTTGAAAAGAGCTGTGCTTTTTTGTATACATAGTCATGTTGCCTCCTATCTAGTTCTAAAGTCTTTTATTGTCACTTTGGTTAAAAAGCAAGCAAGCATCGCCTAACAGTGAACTGTGACGCTATTGAGTGAAGTGTTCAAACCTTTTGACGTTTCTGATAACTGTGCCTTCCCAATTCCATGCTAAGTGAAATCTGCTGATCTCACACAGACATTGAGATTTCCATGGGGCCCCTGGAGAATCACAAAGTGTCTGTCCTTTTGCCTTGCACAAAGAGAGACATCAAAAACTATTAGATTTATTTGGTGTGGTGAGTTGCATGGGAAGCGTTGTCAAATAAGACGAGGTGTTTAACCTTCTCTATGTTATATCTGTATGAACAAAGTGTAGCTAATACAAACAATTAAGAAATTGCATGAAGTTCCTAGAAATTTGTCAGTGTCTGTGACTTCACTGCCCGTGAAATGTCCTGGTAATGCTCAGCTTCATATTATACAACAACATAATGTTAGTCATAATTCCAGTTATTATCTTTATTCTTTAAATTTTTCTGCTGAGGAAGATTTGCCCTGAGCTAACTTCTATTGCCAATCTTTCTCTTTTTGTATGTGAGCTGCCACCACAGCATGGCCACTGACAGATGAGTGTTGTAGTTCCGTGCCCAGGAACCGAACCTGGGCCGCTGAAGCGGAGTGTGCCAAGCTTAACCACTAGGCCACCGGGGCTGGCCCATCCAGTGATTATTTTTAAATGTTTTGTGTCAAGAAATAACCAAATTTCCTCATCTGTTGTGTCATTTTTACAGTGAGCCCTCATCAGATCTTTGCCAGTCATTTTCAGTCTTTTGTCATCCTCAGACAGTTTCTGTTTTACTCTGTTTCTTCCCTGAAAGCATGTGCGGTCAGCTACAGGCCAGGGGGCTTTGGCTTCACCAAAAGTGATGGTCTTAGAACCCATGCCTGTGCTCTGGGGCGCAAGCATCTGGAGGCATTACTTAAATAACTTTGAGATCATACCATGAGCTCTAGCGGAGAAGCTGATGGGGTCATGAGTCTGCTAACCCAAGAGCGAGTGGAAGCAGAATTTATGACGCAGGACTGAGTGAACAGAGGATGGTTATGGCTTTTGTTTCTAGACATAGGGAACGCCTTTCTATTTTCTCCTTATCTATAAAGCGTAGCAGTTCAGTAGACCGTGCTTTTATAAACAGAAAGGAAACGTTTGTCTTTTTCTCCCTGCCTGAGCTCCCCAGAATTCAGAAATTCCTCATGAGTATTCTTATTTTCATGGCACTATAATTATTTGCATAGGTTCAGTGAGAAATTGTCCTCTAGCAATAGGACATAACTGGAAACAGTGGTTATAACCAAGTCAAGGCATTTGACTGGAATGTCGACTGGAATGTCATCTGGAACCATGTGCACAGAATCACGTGTGGTCAATTGTAAGGAACTGAGGGTGACTTCATGGAGCCAGGGCTTCCGAAGCCCTCTCGGGAAAACCGGCCTGGTACCTGGCTTACTGGACTATCAGCCTTACAAGTGAGTAGGGAGGGTCACGGCCTGGCAGGCCTAGTAAACATAGGATATTTGGGAGATTGCAAAGAGAGAGGAATTCACCCAACTCTATGGGTACTACAGGCAAAGGCTGGGGTCTAGGGGCCAGCCCAGTGGCGCAGAGGTTAATTTCACACATTCCGCTTCCTTGGCCCGGGTTTCGCTGGTTGGGATGCTGGCTGCAGACGTGGCACTGCTTGTCAAGCCATGCTGTGGCAGTTCTCCCACATATAAAGTAGAGGAAGGTGGGCACGGATGTTAGCTCAGGGCCAGTCTTCCTCAGCAAAAAGAAGAGGATTGGCAGCAGATGTTAGCTCAGGGATAATCTTCCTCAAAAAAAAAAAAAAAAGTCAGGCTCAAGTCCTGGCTTGGCTTCCTGGTATCAGGAGGCTTTGAAAAGTCCAGTCTCACATTGCTTATGGAAAGCTCCAGCAAAGCATACTTAAAAAGGCCTGTATTCAGTTACCATTCTTGCTGCACTTAGGTAAACAATCAGGCCAAATCTAAAGAGATCAGGCTTATTGTGTAAATGAGAATGACCTTGTTTCACTGATCTTTGAACGAAGAGAGGGTGAGCGCAGAGAGACATTTAGTGTTTCCACAGAGAATTATGTGCACCCTCACGGGTTACCAGACTCCGGGCACGACCATTATGGAAGTTTGTTGCTTATCTGCAAATGGGGTGGGATCTGCCACCTTGCACACTTTGTCAGTCCTTGCCAGCTTCTCCATTTCCCTAGGTGCTTTCAATATCTGCCTACAATTCTTCAAACAAACATTTGCAGTTTTTCTCCCACCCTCCTCACTTGGCCTCACTGAGCACCAAAAGCAAACCACCCAGATCCTTCTCAGAACTCTAGACTGCCTTACAGCTGCCCTTTCCCCTCAGATCTAAAGATTCTACCAGCTGAAGCCGGACAACGGCCCCTCAAAGGGCTCATCCCCACAGTAGAACGTGGGTGGACCACGTTCAAGCCTGGGCTGTGCTGTGTGGCCTCAGGAACTGCTCCCAAACCCCTGCGTCTACCTTCTGCTCCAGGAAAAGCCAGGACTGTGGGCTATGACACCAAAGCCTCCGACATCTATGCCATCACAAAACATTCGAACTGCAAACCAGGAGATCTGTCATATTTACCAGTTTGCCGCTGCCACACTTACTGGACCATCTAAACACACTTGGAGCCCAACCTCTAGAAATCTTCTCCACCGGCTGCCCTCTGGACTCAGAAACTGGGTCTATAGTTTGCTCAAACCATTGACTTTGTTTTTCTTTTGTCTTCACAGAAATCCCCTTGTAAAATACCTGATGTCTCGTGCCATCTAGCAAACACCTTCCACGGCAAGTCTTGACATGCCCGGCTCAGCTGGTGCTTACTAAACAAAGGGTGGTTGAAAGAGAAATGGACGTCTATTGTGCAGAAGAAAGAACGTCTCTTCTTTCCTTACAACAGAAGAGAGACTCACAGACTCCCTTCTCGCCCAAGCGTTAGTCAGGCTCCTCTGAAGCGCCTTCTCAAGTACGCCTCAGCCTTGGGCCCAGTCCTCTTTGGCCTGCCACATCCAGTTTTAGCAAAGAATTCTGCTAAGTCAGCTCAGCAAGATTCCCCCCTACACGGATATCTCTTAGTAATCGTCCTCCCACTGACCCCTTCACTCACCCCCAGCTGTCTTTGCTGTATTCGCACCTCGTATTGACTTCAGTCTGTCTCCTCTGTTGCCATGGTCTTGAATAAAGGCTTCCTTACCAGAATAATTTTTCGTTAACACGTCGACCATAATGCAATGTGGTCTTATGCTGGCACTGTTGGTAAGATTGCCATCCTGATGTTGATAGTCAAATAGATTAGGCAATGGAGTTAAAGCCTTCCTCTCTCGACCCCACACTGCATCTTCCCAATGTTGCTCTCTCTGTTATGTTCAGACAAGTGTGATCCTTTTGCCACAGGGACCCATGGTCAAAGACAACGGGTGGCCCGTGATGCAATGAAGAATCTGTCTGGTCTCTGCCCCCAGTTCCAACCATAGAGCTTCAAAGACTCTTGACTTTTCTGAGTGATAAAGGTGTATTTTATTATTCATAATGAGCCCTGTTCAACCACACCAGAGTTTATGCTAGTGAGATGACTTATGCTAGCTACCTGCGAGTGGCTGGCCACCCCAGAAAGACAACGCACAGGATTAGAGGGTTGGAACTTTCAGCTTCACCCCTGACCTCCAGGGAGAAGAGAGGAGACTGAGCTCGATCACACGACAATGATTTAATCAATCGTGTCTATGTAATTAAACCTCAGTAAAATCTCTGGACAGCAAAGCTTAGAGAGCCTTCCTGGTTGGTGAACATATCGATGTGCCGGGAGTGGGATGTGCCCGGATTCCACACGGAAAGGCCCTGTCCTTTCCGTCTCCTCCATCTGACTGTTCCTAAGCTGTTTCCTTTATAACAAAACAGTCATCATAAGTATAGAACTTTTAGTGAGCCCTTTGAGTTGTTCTATGAAATTATTGAATCTAAATGGAGGGAAGTCGTGGAAAGCCAAGTAGGACAGAAGTGCAGGTAGCCTGTGGAGTCCACTTGCAGCTGGTGTCTGAAATAAAGGCAGCGGTGCCCTCACCCTGTGAGATCCGTGCCAACCCAGATGGTTAGTGAAGGAACTGACATGAATTATAGGACACCCAGCTGGTGTGAGAGAATTGGTGTCGGAATGCAGTTGTAAATAGTATGAAAATAAATAGATGGAAAAAGATACACACTGCAAACAAGCATAAGAAAGCTGTTAATACAATTAGGCTTCAAAGCGAACAGTGTAGAGATAAAGTCAGACATTTCATAACAATAAGATGGCAATTTAACCAGGAAGACATAACAGACCTTAGCACGTATGAACCTAATAACAAAATTTCAAAATACGTGAAGCAAAAACAGATAGAAACAAAGGGAGACATTTACAAAACCACAGTCGTAGTTGGAGATTTTAAAGCTTCCCTGTCAACAATTGATAGAACAAGAGGATGGAAATATTTCAGTACAAATATAGAAAACTTGAGCAATACTATCAACCATCTTGGCATAATTGACACTTACAAAAAAGGATGTCAAATAATTGCAAAATACACAGTCTTTTCAGGCGCACACTGGATGCTCATCAAGATAGACATACACTGCTCCAGAAAAGCATCAATAAATTGCAAACGATGACATTCTTTAAGAGCAAGATCAAAGTCAGTAACAATAAGATATTTAGAATAGTATTGCTCAATAGAGATGTAACAAGTCACAAATGTAATTTGAAACTTTCTGGTAGGTACATTAAAGAAAGGTGAAATTAATAATAATATACTTTATTTAAACCATTATATCCAAAATATTATCTTTATCACTTTGAATATTTTCAAAAATGAGATATTTTACGTTCCTTATTTTGAATTTTCTTCAAAATCCAGTGGGTATTTTACACTTAAAAAGCACCTCGATTTGCACCAGGAACTTGTCATGTGCTTAATAGCAACACATGCTGAGTGGCTGCATATTGGAGAGCTCAGATCTGGAAAATCCCAAAATATTTTTAAATTAGATAACAGTACTCAAATTCCTATGGTTCAAAGAATAAACAAGGAAAGTTAGAAAATATTGTGAACTGAGTGGTAATAGAGTCAGAATATGTCAGAATGTGTGGGAAGCCTCAAAAGCAGCACTTAGAGGAAAATGTGTCCTTTCAATTCCCGAATTAGAAAGGAAGAAAGAAAGAAAACCAATGATACAAATTTTCTCCTTAAGAAACTAAAAAAATAAGAGCAAAATTAAACATGAAATTAGTAGGAGAGGGCAATATTGTGATTGATAAGAAATATATATATTTGGTCATTCAGATGACCAAATATATGTATTTCTCAGATACTGTATATTAGGTCTTCATCTACAGTTCTTGGCTCACAGCTCCCAAAACTCTTGGAATTTCCTAAGTGTTGAGAGGGATAAAGGAGTTTTTTGTTATGTTAATGAAGTGACTTGCGTAAAGCACCTAATGGGAGGGCTGGTTGCCAGGAGAACTAGCCACGTGGTCAGAGGATTGGGACTCTCAGTGGGACCCCCTGATTTCCAGGGAGAGGAGGGAGGTTGAATCAATTGCCAATGACCAGTGACTTGTTGATCATGACCACATAACGAAGCCTCCATAAAAACCCAAAAGGACTGCTCACTGGCCTGTTTTCAAAGAGCTGTGGGATGGGTGAGCCAGAATTCTTAGAAGACTTCTTAGAAGGACAACCCTGGACCACAGAAACAGGTAGTTTTCAAGAGAAATGATGAAAGGGAGGGGGATGAGGAAACTGTGATCCCTGGGTGGCTCCCTGGTCTCCCACAGTCTGAAAGTGCAGCTGCGCTGAGATCAGTTACTGACGGGAAAGTTACAACAGAACTTAGAAATGGTAGTAGTCTCGACTCCCACAGAGTCGGCTCATTGGGTATACAAGGAAGTGAAAAGTAATAGGAAGCACACTAAATATTCAATTCCCTGGTTATTGGTATCTGTAATAGCCAAATGATAGTAAAAGAAAGTCCTGGGTTGAGCTATGATGGTAAACCAAGCTCAAATTTGGGTTATCTGAGCTTCAGCCATTAGCCTCAAAGCCGCCTAGAAAGCACGGGCAGAAGAAATTCTTTTCTTCTAATTTTCTTCTAAGAAGAATTCTTTTCTTTCTAATTTTCTAAAAAGAAAATTATACATGGGCAACAGAAAGTACCTCTGAGAGCTGTGGTCCCCAAGAAGGTAGTTAATGTAGGGGGATGGCAAACCAAGAAATGACTGAAATCAGAGGCTATAGTGTGAAGGAACTCGTTCTTTTTGTGGGTTGGTATCATCAGCTTCCTGAAGAATCTTTACTGAAATGGGCTATGACAATAACAAATTTGGGGTTGTGTCTTTGGTTTGAAGCCAGAGAGTGGAAGAGCACGTTTGGGTTAACGTAGGACCCACAGCTCGCTGTGCAACAGGCACAGATGGCTGTACATGATCCAGACACACAGGAGGTTATTCCTGAGGGAACAGCCAGCCAGTGGACTGGACAAGAGCCTCTGTAAAGTGTGTTTATCCTCAGAAAGGGGACTGCCCAAGTTCCCCTATAAATGCCAAGTGGAGCACCCCAGATGAAGCAGCTAACAGGCTTCATATGCAAGCCATGGGGGACTGGCTTTACAATGACCAAGGCATTCACCTGCTGAATATACCCATTACCCAGGTTATGGTAAATACTGTGGTTCAGGGCGCCCTGTCACATGAGCACCCCGTGTAATTTTACTGCTACAGACTTGAATGACAGTTCGAGAAGGCTTATCAGATTTGCTATCTCAGCTTCCCCATAGGGGTCTTAGTGATATCAAGAACGTTAAAGTAACTAAGAAAATAGGGAGAGTCAAGGGACTCGACCCAGGAGAGTGGAAGTCTTCAGACGCTTGTTGAGAAAGGGGATGAATAAAGTGGACATCGATGGATGCAGCACCAGAGACTGGGGGACCAATGGGACCTCCTCTTAGGCCCCCAACATTAAAAGGCCCCAAACAAGCTCACTCTATTTACCCCAGCTGGAGGAATTCAAAAGAGAAGGAGCAAAAGGCTGGTAAGTCCGCCCTCAGGCCAGTTGTAATTGGGCATGATAAATGGGAACCACTAGACCACCCAAGCCCACACAGGTGGTTAACTTAAAACAGCACAGAACACCTGGGAGACAAAAAAGAAACTACCACTGGAATGAACGACAGGCTGGAAGTTGGAGTGCTGGTGACCGGGAATCCGCTGTGCAGCACTATGCGGCCTGTGAGAAAGGTGGATGGCTCATGGAGACTAACAGTACAGTATCGAGGCTTAAACAAAGTTGTTATCTGGATTTTGGAGAATGTGTATTCCACATCCGGGAACACTGCTACCTCCCATCTATAAGACTACCTGAAAGAAAGCTGCATTTGAGTGGGGACGTGAACAAAAGCAGGTCGTGTCTGAATGACAAAGACAGGTAACATCTCAATGTCTTCGGGCTTGTTAACTTAAAAGCAAATTTGCCTGCTATTTTATCTCGAAATGAGTTTATTGGAAAACAGCCAAAAATTTGCAATTTAGGGTATGTATGTTATGGGAAAACATGGACAAATCGAGAAAACAAAGGAGGGGAGCTGCTTTTATAGAGAAAAAGGGGGAGTAGGGAGGGGCTGTCCTAAAGAAAAATCCATTGGGGGAGAGTAACAGTTCAGGATGGCAACGCCTTCTCATTGGCTGAGCTGTGGCATTTCTCATTGGCTGAGCTGCAGAGACTTCTCGTTGGCTGGGCTGTGGTATTTCTCACTGGCTGAGCTGCAGTCTTTCTCACTGGCTGAGTTGCTGTGTTTCTCATTGGCTGGGCTGCTACTTGGTGGGGAAAGAAATCTTCCTTCAGTAGTAAAGTAGTTTTACTTCCTGTGGGAGATGCAAGTGTCCATCTCTTCCTGTTTGGTGTAATTAATGATGTGTGATGGCAGTTAGAGCTCATCTTACAGGCCTTCCTGACTCCAATTTCGTTGAGGTTTCCTTTACTGATTTCCACATTATCCCTTTTGATCAAGATCTTTCTCTGAAAGCATCTCTGATCAACAGTCAGGGTCTCTGCACGTAGTGGTCTTGTCCCTCGGTGCCAGGAAGGACCTTTCCTGGTTGTCATGTCCCACATCGGAGGGAAAGTGCATGGTGGTTGGAAACCACTTAGGCCACATTTGAGTAACAAGGAAGGTTAGGAGGGAGAACTCTCAGGCATTTCCCATCTAAAGTTTATGGTTCTCCAAGGTCATAGGCCTTAGAGATCATCTCAAAGTGCCGAGCCAGCAACACCTTATTGGACACCTCATTTGTACAGAGGTTGAACAGGCAATAGGCACAGAACTTCACAACAAGTAGACAGAGTAAGATTAAGAGCAATGCAACAAGCCCAGTTTGCAGATGGTTCTAAACCAGGAGCCCAGACCTGAAGGTACCAGCTGGACAAATCAAAAGACAGTGGCTTGTTAGGTGGAACTGGTTGTAGCCACTGTGCCTGCTCTCTGATCTTATGTAACTGGGCTTCTACTTCCCGAGAGGTGTTTATCCATGTGCCCCAGGAGGCATTCCCCACAGCACAGACATGTCCTTGCTCAGCAAATAGATAATCAAGGGCTACACAATTATCCAAGACTACCTTGGCCAATGAGTTCAGTGATGGTTGCTGAGCTGAAACTGCTTTGGCTGTGGAGTCGGCCAATTCTTCTAGAGTCAGGGAGACTCCTGATCATTTGTTCGTTGGCACTCACTCTGATCCACGGGAAGAAAGTTCTTCCCATGGAGGAAAACCCAGAGTTGTGTACGCCTCCTGGAAGTTCTCATTTAGGGCGACTATGGAGATTCAATGGGAGAGACCAATGAGAGGTCTCTGGTTATGCAGAGAGAACAGGACAGTGAATATGGCAAGGGCACGCTGTCCTTGTATTCTCCAGCTGTCAAGGCACTGAGTTGTCCAAGCATAAAGGCCATTACTGAAACCTCCACGGAAGAAGACATAACCAGGGGTGGTGCATAAGCGCCTTCACGTGAGTGATAGCATCTATGGACTCAATCATCTACACAGAAGCATTAGCATTACATAACCTAGGCTCAGATACTGTGTTGTTACACACTGACAGGTTGCCTAAATACATGGATATCTAGAAATTTACAGATGGCCTGAATTACTATGATGGCTTTGCAGAATTTTTCATACAAATATTCAACAGATCTTGTTTTCCCCTTCCCAGGCTGGGTCAAATTAAAGCAAGGAAGAAGTTTAGGCAGATCTAGAACCTTGACTTGGTAAAATGGGCCAGCAGACTAATTTAGACAAACAAGAGCATCTGAAATCCCAGTGAAATTACTTACAGGGTGAACTACGGGATCATTACTCTCTTGCACAGACCAGGGTTTCTGATGGCAAATCCAGCAATCAGAGAGGTTTCTCCCTTTCTAAAGGGATTGGGAAATGCGAACAAGGGCATTGTCCTTCCAGGAAAGAGAGGGAGAAAATAAAGTAAGAAACAGCAGTGGGAAGAGGGTGTGCAGCCCTGGTCTGGTCGTCTTGGGAAAGCTCTCTGCCTCAGATGTCAGCTGCTTCTCTTTCTACTCAGTTTGATTTGAGGTCCCCAGTGTTTGTTCAGAAAGAAGTGTCAGGTAGAGCCTTCTTTAGCTGTGAGATGTGCACCCAAGGCTCAAGTCCCTGAAGTTTGCCTGCCATCTGGGTAGTGAGAAGGACCTAGTGTAGTCCAAGGAGATTTCAAGGGCAAGAAGATTGGAAATGTCAGTTTGGATTACCTTAGCCAGACATCTAAGAAAACTAGAAGAATTTAGGATCCAGTCCAGCTTACAGGTATAGCAAAACCTTGAAGACTATTAACAGGACTAGAATTTAATATCTATGAATACGCAAACATAATTTCTGTCTCCACAATAACCCCCATTTTTATTGAAGATAATCAGAGTAAAATTAATTTGTGTTAAACCTGGCCAGATTATTTATATAAATGCAGCAAGAACAGTGGTTGACCATATAAGCTTTTTTAAAGCTCGCTTTGCTGGAACCTCATAAGCAAGGTGCTAGGCTGATTTTCCAAGCAGTTTCTTAAATCTGTCTGGTCCTATCTGAGTCTATGTACATCTTTCATAAATATAACATTTTAGTCAAAGCCTTGCTAATGTAGCTAATATTTCCAATTGTGCCCTCCTAAGGAGAACAGAGCTTCACTGAACCCAGGCAAATACATGCATTGTCATGAAAAGAATACTTGAAAGTTTCTGAATTCTGGAGGGATCAGGTAGAGAGAAAAATGTAAATGATTCAACCCTTATTGCAAAGATACGCTTTACCAAATTGCTGTGAGTTATAGGGAGCTGAAAGGAGAGGAGCAAAAGGGGTCCTTTCCATCTGGAAAACGAAACATCAAAGCAATCAGTCTTTCATTTGAGATTCAGAAATTTCCATCCAGTTCTGTGTTATGGTCTTGAAGTTATCAAAACCTGCGTTCCAGAGGACTTGCCAAAGTGTTTTTCATGAATCTCTTTGAAAATGAAACATATTTGTAAAGCATCAAAGTAAAACAATAACTGTCTGTAACCGGCAAATACTTTTTTAAAAAGCAATGAGTACATACAATTGAGAAGAAAATTTGGTATTTTTGCAACACGCATTTTAGATAGTAACTAGAATTACAGATAATAACATTATATTAGGACACATCAGATGTTTAGGAATTTTATACAGTTTCTAGAAGACATGCTGGTAACATTCAACCATACAATACAACATAAAAAGGTTTATTGTTGCTTATTCAACCATGCTTCTCATGTAATCTGATGTTCCACATAAGCCTAATTCATCTAATATCTCTCTTTTAATAAGGGGAGGGAATAAATCTTATGAGCTGTCCCAGCTGCCCTCTGGAAAATCCCAAAGTTTAGGTTTCTTGGTAATGATGTCTTGTCTCACGTTGAAAGATTGCACTATTCAAAGGGCATATATGAAAAGACGTCATTTAGAATTTGACTATTTGGGGAAGCTTGTAGGATGTTGGGAGCAGGGGGAGTCGATCATGGGAGATTACCATACAAGTACAGTAAACAAGAGTCAGGTTATTACGCAGACTTGAGCCCTTGCCTTCCACGCTGATGAGAGTTTCTAGAGATAAGGTCATCCCCCCTTCTTCCTGGTACAGAGAGGGAGACACATTTACAGATGGAGATTTCCTTTACAAATGTAAATGTCTCTTAACAAAGGGTAAGTAAATTCTACTTTTCAGAGTTTCTTTCCTGTCTGCAGTTTTTTAAAAGTAACAATCCCAAAATATTCCTCATGCCAAAGAGACATATTTTGGGGTGGCCAATTCCAGTCCCCTACAATATCAAAAGCTTTGGACACTTGACCAAATGGGATCGCAGATCATTATGAAATAATACTTAGGTATCTATTTGACCAAAGTAACAATAACAAGTTTCAAAGGCAAATACGAAAGGTTACATAGTTGTAAGCAAAACTTAACTCCTTCAATACTAAGAAGATTCAGCTCTCTTAAGTAAAGACCTGATAGAAACAACACAGGAAATTATTTTAACAAAACACCAGCCTCTGTTTAGGACAAAATTACTTTCTCTTCGCTCAACAGAATGCATTTCCATTGCTCATACCTTCTTTTACAGAAACACACATCCTACTTTCCTTGTATACAGAGATGTTCCCCTTTTTGTTTCTAGTAGCTTTAGTTACTCATATAAGAATTCTTAACCCTTAGAATCCCCAATTTCTAGTGAAAACTCAGAAGTACATAATTGTGGACCGGCAGGTTTAGAGATACATTTCATAATTCCTAGGAGTATATGCCCTTTGAATAGTGCAGTCTTTCAGTGTGGTACAAGACATGGTTACCAACAGACTCAAATTTATCTTTCATTTCTTTGCAATTGGAAGCCAAAAGGAGATAAACTTATCTTGAGTAATTAATATTTTATTGCTTTATCTTGTTTGGAGAATGATTTAGGTATTCAATGACTATCCATTATTTACTTTAACTTATTATAAACTTGACCTTGTTTGCAATTATTTTGATTACTCGCCTTTAACAATCATGTTTCCATTAGACATTAAATAGCCAACCATCATCCAAAGTTTCTCTCTTCTGACAAATTCTGAAACAGAGACAGCAGGGGCCCACTTGACTAGTAACCCCAGGCAGACAGAAAGTTGCACATTTGCATGGCACCCGATACTAACAACCCTGAAGGCAAGCCTGTTTATTACTTAAACCGACAACCCTTAGCTAGCTTTTATTTACTAAACATTGATCCTAGATCACGTGAACTTGAAAAGCATTTAAGTTAGTTTCCATTATATTTCTGAGATTTAGGAATACTTAATTTATAACCAAGCCAATTAAACAGAGGTTTTTACAAATCAATTGTAGCAATACCATCCGGGGGCAGGAAAATATCACATCTCTATGACAAATAGAAATGACAAGCAATAGGATGTATCAGAGTACATGAGGAAGCCATTTGGTGTAAGCCTAGTTCGGCCTGACTTTGTTTTTTCCAAAAGGGCCCAGCATGGGCATTGAGCAGGGATTGTGTATCTGCTTTAAACACTTACTATGGCAAGGAGAAATGCCCTTAAGATAAAGGTGCAACTTCCCCCACATTGGCATTTCCTTAAGGATAAGCATCTTTCCTTAGGCTAGGAACTGATTACTGTGCTCACCTTTGACCACCCAGCTCACCTGTGACCACCCAGCTCGAGACAACAGACCTGCCACCCTGCTGTGTCCACAGAGACAGCAAGACCTACCTGCTGTGTCCATCCATCGCTGTGCCAACAGAGCAGTCTCACGACTATTGTAAAAGGGACATTTCAATCCTATGTGAAACATCCTCTTTGGGGGTATATAATCACTCTATACACCCTACCTCTTCGGTGTTTTTTCTTCTTTGGGGAAGAAAGGCCCCAGGCCACGGTCCTCACATTTTAGCTCAGAATAAACTCTCCCAAATTTTCATTTATAGATTGGCTATGGATTGTTTTTGCCGACATCTATGACATATGCATGTAGACATAGACCTGAACAGAGGTCTCACAGCTTTATTTGAAAACCTTTAGCCATGTCTCAGGTACAAGCTCAGAAGAATAGTTGCATGCAAAGTGTATTTCTGGCAGATGGACTAAGGTGAGGTTACTTGTTCAGATGGCCAGAGTCTTTTACTAAAGATTTTTGTTTGCACGCTGTAAGTATCCTTTTAGAGCTGTTTTTGGAGTCATTTTGTGTATTATCAAAAGTCTAGGGTAATTGCTGTTTAAATTTATCCTTCTAGTTGTTTATTTGCTCCAGTTAACTTAGAAATAGTAATCAGGGGTTAGCATTTGACTTCTCAGAGGGTCTGATTTTAAAGGGGCAGGTTTTCAGAGGGGAAGACAGGAAGATGGCGTTGGGGGTGAGCCTGGGCACACGGTGGCTGCTGGGCTAGAGTCTGAGACGGGAGTCTGGGAAGATAAGCCAGCACCTGAGGCAGAGAACAGGGAGGGGAACGCGAAGCTTCAGAAGCTCTTTTGTTCTTCCGCAGTTTTTCAGTTATTTCAGCTAATCCAGACAAGCTGTCATGTAGTGAGGTGATTTTAGAGCTCTGTGCATATCCGGAAGCCCCCAAATGCCAATGAAAATAGACACACCATTTGTTTTTGCTTAATTTTAGAGCCACGGTCTTTCAATTTGGTTTTAAGAAAAGCTGGTTTGGGGAGATTGACAGTTCCCCTTAATGGCCATGGCAATTCTGGCACCCACTTAGTAAAAAAAGCACATGCAGGGTGCCCACAGTTCTTAAACATAAACCAGTCAGGATTCCTGAAGGAAGGCTGCCCTCAGAACATTCAGATAACTGGGATCCCAGTTCTCAAATTTCTTCTGAAAACCCAAGAAAGCTGCTAGAGTCCTAGCCCTGATCCCTGGAGGAATCTAAAAACAAAAGGAAGTTGCTGGGTTCCCATCCTGATTCCAAAAGGAATCTGAAAACCAAAAAACTGGACCATCATCAAGGCCGAGCCCCAAAAGGAACTGAGTACTCCCCAAGAATGATGCCTGGAACCTGAGGTCAGAGTCTTGAACCTGGAGGACAAAGTCCCTCCCCGAGAGGACAAACCTCTCCACATCCTGAACAAAGTCTGAGAGCTCAGAAGCAAAGGGAGCAGAGCTCAAAATCCAAGATGAGACTCACCAAGCTGAAAGCAGGTGGCCACTCACGGAAGTGAGAGCACAAGGGGCTGTGTGCGGTACCTCGCTCGATTCTGGGGGTTGCCGTCTCTCAGGGGGGCCGCCTCCTTTGGATCCCACTCTCCTGACATCACATATGTCAACTTAAAAAGAAAATTTGCCTGTTATTTTTATCTCAAAATGAGTTTATTCGGGAATAGTCAAAAGAATTGCAATCCAGGATGCGCATGCTATGGCGAACCAGAGACAAACCTATGGGGAGCTGCTTTTATAGACAAAAAGGGGGAGAGAGAGGGGCTGTTCTAAATGAAAGTGCTTCGGGGGAGAGGAACAGTTCAGGGGGGCAATGGCATCTTGTCAGCTGAGCTACAGTCTTTCCCATTGGCTCACCTGTGGCATTTCTCATTGGCTGAGCTGCGGTGTTTCTCATTGGCTGAGCTGCGGTGTTTCTCATTGGCTGAGCTG